>NC_069505.1:370084507-370268465 GCF_027579735.1 Bombina bombina | reverse complement strand
TGCCAGTATAGTGTGTTCTGTGCATTGTGTGGGCAGTGTGCTGTGTGCCAGTATAGTGTGTTCTGTGCAGGGTGTGTGCTGTGTGGCAGTATAATGTGTTCTGTGCAGGGTGTGGGCTGTGTGCTGTGTGCCTGTGTGCCAGTATAATGTCTGCTGTGCAGGGTGTGGGCAGTGTGTGTGCCAGTATAATGTGTGTGCTGTGCAGGGTGTTGGCTGTGTGCTGTGTGGCAGTATAATGTGTTCTGTGCAGGGTGTGGGCTGTGTGCTGTATGCCAGTATAATGTGTGCTGTGCAGGGTGTGGGCAGTGTGTGTGCCAGTATAATGTGTGTGCTGTGCAGGGTGTGGGCTGTGTGATGTGTGGCAGTATAATGTGTTCTGTGCAGGGTGTGGGCTGTGTGCCAGTATAATGTGTGCTCTTTGCAGGGTGTGGGCTGTGTGCCAGTAAAATGTGTGCTCTGTGCAGGGTGTGGGCTGTGTGCTGTGTGCCAGTATAATGTGTGTGTTGTGTGCCAGTATAATGTGTGTGCTGTGTGCCAGTATAATGTGTGTGCTGTGTGCCAGTATAATGTGTGTGCTGTGCAGGGTGTGGGCTGTGTGATGTGTGGCAGTATAATGTGTTCTGTGCAGGGTGTGGGCTGTGTGCCAGTATAATGTGTGCTCTGTGCAGGGTGTGGGCTCTGTGCTGTGTGGCAGTATAATGTGTGTTCTGTGCAGGGCTGTGTGCTGTGTGCCAGTATAGTGTGTTCTGTGCATTGTGTGGGCAGTGTGCTGTGTGCCAGTATAGTGTGTTCTGTGCAGGGTGTGTGCTGTGTGGCAGTATAATGTGTTCTGTGCAGGGTGTGGGCTGTGTGCTGTGTGCCGGTATAGTGTTTGTTCTGTGCAGGGTGTGGGCTGTGTGCCAGTATAATGTGTGTTCTGTGCAGGGTGTGGGCTGTGTGCTGTGTGCCAGTATAATTTGTGTTCTGTGCAGGCTGTGGGCTGTGTGCTGTGTGCCAGTATAATGTGTGCTGTGCAGGGTGTGGGCAGTGTGCTGTGTGCCAGTATAGTGTGTGTGCTGTGCAGGGTGTGTGCCAGTATAATGTGTGTGCTGTGCTGGGTTTGGGCTGTGTGCTGTGTGGCAGAATAATGTGCTCTGTGCAGGTGTGGGCAGTGTGCTGTGTGCCAGTATAATGTGTTTTCTGTGCAGGTGTGGGCAGTGTGCTGTGTGCCAGTATAGTGTGTTCTGTGCAGTGTGAGGGCAGTGTGTTGTGTGCCAGTATAATGTGTGTTTTGTGCAATGTGTGGGCAGTGTGCTGTGTGCCAGTATAATGTGTGCTCTTTGCAGGGTGTGTGCTGTGTGCCAGTATAATGTGTGCTCTGTGTAGGGTGTGGGCTGTGTGCTGTGTGCCAGTATAATGTGTGTGCTGTGCTGGGTTTGGGCTGTGTGCTGTGTGGCTGTATAATGTGTTCTGTGCAGGGTGTGGGCTGTGTGCTGTGTGGCTGTATAATGTGTTCTGTGCAGGGTGTGGGCAGTGTGCTGTGTGGCAGTATAATGTGTGTTCTGTGCAGAGTGTGGGCAGTGTGCTGTGTGCCAGTATAATGTGTGCTCTTTGCAGGGTGTGTGCTGTGTGCCAGTATAATGAGTGCTCTGTGAGGGTGTGGGCTGTGTGCCAGTATAATGTGTGTTCTGTGCAGGGTGTAGGCAGTGTGCTGTGTGCCAATATAGTGTGTGTTCTGTGCAGGGTGTGGGCTGTGTGCCAGTATAATGTGTGCTGTGCAGGGTGTGGGCTGTGTGCTGCATGGCAGTATAATGTGTTCTATGCAGTGTGTGTGCTGTGTGCCAGTATAATGTGTGCTGTGTGCCAGTATAATGTGTGCTGTGCAGGGTGTGGGCAGTGTGTGTGCCAGTATAATGTGTGTGCTGTGCAGGGTGTTGGCTGTGTGCTGTGTGGCAGTATAATGTGTTCTGTGCAGGGTGTGGGCTGTGTGCTGTGTGCCAGTATAATGTGTGCTGTGCAGGGTGTGGGCAGTGTGTGTGCCAGTATAATGTGTGTGCTGTGCAGGGTGTGGGCTGTGTGATGTGTGGCAGTATAATGTGTTCTGTGCAGGGTGTGGGCTGTGTGCCAGTATAATGTGTGCTCTTTGCAGGGTGTGGGCTGTGTGCCAGTAAAATGTGTGCTCTGTGCAGGGTGTGGGCTGTGTGCTGTGTGCCAGTATAATGTGTGTGTTGTGTGCCAGTATAATGTGTGTGCTGTGTGCCAGTATAATGTGTGTGCTGTGTGCCAGTATAATGTGTGTGCTGTGCAGGGTGTGGGCTGTGTGATGTGTGGCAGTATAATGTGTTCTGTGCAGGGTGTGGGCTGTGTGCCAGTATAATGTGTGCTCTGTGCAGGGTGTGGGCTGTGTGCTGTGTGGCAGTATAATGTGTGTTCTGTGCAGGGCTGTGTGCTGTGTGCCAGTATAGTGTGTTCTGTGCATTGTGTGGGCAGTGTGCTGTGTGCCAGTATAGTGTGTTCTGTGCAGGGTGTGTGCTGTGTGGCAGTATAATGTGTTCTGTGCAGGGTGTGGGCTGTGTGCTGTGTGCCGGTATAGTGTTTGTTCTGTGCAGGGTGTGGGCTGTGTGCCAGTATAATGTGTGTTCTGTGCAGGGTGTGGGCTGTGTGCTGTGTGCCAGTATAATTTGTGTTCTGTGCAGGCTGTGGGCTGTGTGCTGTGTGCCAGTATAATGTGTGCTGTGCAGGGTGTGGGCAGTGTGCTGTGTGCCAGTATAGTGTGTGTGCTGTGCAGGGTGTGTGCCAGTATAATGTGTGTGCTGTGCTGGGTTTGGGCTGTGTGCTGTGTGGCAGAATAATGTGCTCTGTGCAGGTGTGGGCAGTGTGCTGTGTGCCAGTATAATGTGTTTTCTGTGCAGGTGTGGGCAGTGTGCTGTGTGCCAGTATAGTGTGTTCTGTGCAGTGTGTGGGCAGTGTGTTGTGTGCCAGTATAATGTGTGTTTTGTGCAATGTGTGGGCAGTGTGCTGTGTGCCAGTATAATGTGTGCTCTTTGCAGGGTGTGTGCTGTGTGCCAGTATAATGTGTGCTCTGTGTAGGGTGTGGGCTGTGTGCTGTGTGCCAGTATAATGTGTGTGCTGTGCTGGGTTTGGGCTGTGTGCTGTGTGGCTGTATAATGTGTTCTGTGCAGGGTGTGGGCTGTGTGCTGTGTGGCTGTATAATGTGTTCTGTGCAGGGTGTGGGCAGTGTGCTGTGTGGCAGTATAATGTGTGTTCTGTGCAGAGTGTGGGCAGTGTGCTGTGTGCCAGTATAATGTGTGCTCTTTGCAGGGTGTGTGCTGTGTGCCAGTATAATGAGTGCTCTGTGTAGGGTGTGGGCTGTGTGCCAGTATAATGTGTGTTCTGTGCAGGGTGTAGGCAGTGTGCTGTGTGCCAATATAGTGTGTGTTCTGTGCAGGGTGTGGGCTGTGTGCCAGTATAATGTGTGCTGTGCAGGGTGTGGGCTGTGTGCTGCGTGGCAGTATAATGTGTTCTATGCAGTGTGTGTGCTGTGTGCCAGTATAATGTGTGCTGTGTGCCAGTATAATGTGTGCTGTGCAGGGTGTGGGCAGTGTGTGTGCCAGTATAATGTGTGTGCTGTGCAGGGTGTTGGCTGTGTGCTGTGTGGCAGTATAATGTGTTCTGTGCAGGGTGTGGGCTGTGTGCTGTGTGCCAGTATAATGTGTGCTGTGCAGGGTGTGGGCAGTGTGTGTGCCAGTATAATGTGTGTGCTGTGCAGGGTGTGGGCTGTGTGCTGTGTGGCAGTATAATGTGTTCTGTGCAGGGTGTGGGCTGTGTGCTGTGTGGCAGTATAATGTGTTCTGTGCAGGGTGTGTGCTGTGTGCCAGTATAATTTGTGCTCTTTGCAGGGTGTGGGCTGTGTGCCAGTATAATGTGTGCTCTGTGCAGGGTGTGGGCTGTGTGCTGTGTGGCAGTATAATGTGTGTGCTGTGTGCCAGTATAATGTGTGTGCTGTGTGCCAGTATAATGTGTGTGCTGTGCAGGGTGTGGGCTGTGTGATGTGTGGCAGTATAATGTGTTCTGTGCAGGGTGTGGGCTGTGTGCCAGTATAATGTGTGCTCTGTGCAGGGTGTGGGCTGTGTGCTGTGTGGCAGTATAATGTGTTCTGTGCAGGGTGTTGGCTGTGTGCTGTGTGCCAGTATAGTGTGTTCTGTGCAGGGTGTTGGCTGTGTGCTGTGTGCCAGTATAGTGTGTGCTGTGCAGTGTGTGGGCAGTGTGCTGTGTGCCAGTATAGTGTGTTCTGTGCAGGGTGTGGGCTGTGTGCTGTGTGGCAGTATAATGTGTTCTGTGCAGGGTGTGGGCTGTGTGCTGTGTGGCAGTATAATGTGTTCTGTGCAGGGTGTGGGCTGTGTGCTGTGTGGCAGTATAGTGTGTTTTCTGTGCAGGTGTGGGCAGTGTGCTGTGTGCCAGTATAGTGTGTTCTGTGCAGTGTGTGGGCAGTGTGTTGTGTGCCAGTATAATGTGTGTTTTGTGCAATGTGTGGGCAGTGTGCTGTGTGCCAGTATAATGTGTGCTCTTTGCAGGGTGTGTGCTGTGTGCCAGTATAATGTGTGCTCTGTGTAGGGTGTGGGCTGTGTGCTGTGTGCCAGTATAATGTGTGTGCTGTGCTGGGTGTGGGGTGTGTGCTGTGTGGCTGTATAATGTGTTCTGTGCAGGGTGTGGGCTGTGTGCTGTGTGGCTGTATAATGTGTTCTGTGCAGGGTGTGGGCAGTGTGCTGTGTGGCAGTATAATGTGTGTTCTGTGCAGGGTGTGGGCAGTGTGCTGTGTGCCAATATAGTGTGTGTTCTGTGCAGGGTGTGGGCTGTGTGCCAGTATAATGTGTGCTGTGCAGGGTGTGGGCTGTGTGCTGCGTGGCAGTATAATGTGTTCTATGCAGTGTGTGTGCTGTGTGCCAGTATAATGTGTGCTGTGTGCCAGTATAATGTGTGCTGTGCAGGGTGTGGGCAGTGTGTGTGCCAGTATAATGTGTGTGCTGTGCAGGGTGTTGGCTGTGTGCTGTGTGGCAGTATAATGTGTTCTGTGCAGGGTGTGGGCTGTGTGCTGTGTGCCAGTATAATGTGTGCTGTGCAGGGTGTGGGCAGTGTGTGTGCCAGTATAATGTGTGTGCTGTGCAGGGTGTGGGCTGTGTGATGTGTGGCAGTATAATGTGTTCTGTGCAGGGTGTGGGCTGTGTGCTGTGTGGCAGTATAATGTGTTCTGTGCAGGGTGTGTGCTGTGTGCCAGTATAATTTGTGCTCTTTGCAGGGCTGTGTGCCAGTATAATGTGTGCTCTGTGCAGGGTGTGGGCTGTGTGCTGTGTGGCAGTATAATGTGTGTGCTGTGTGCCAGTATAATGTGTGTGCTGTGTGCCAGTATAATGTGTGTGCTGTGTGCCAGTATAATGTGTGTGCTGTGCAGGGTGTGGGCTGTGTGATGTGTGGCAGTATAATGTGTTCTGTGCAGGGTGTGGGCTGTGTGCCAGTATAATGTGTGCTCTGTGCAGGGTGTGGGCTGTGTGCTGTGTGGCAGTATAATGTGTTCTGTGCAGGGTGTTGGTTGTGTGCTGTGTGCCAGTATAGTGTGTTCTGTGCAGGGTGTTGGCTGTGTGCTGTGTGCCAGTATAGTGTGTGCTGTGCAGTGTGTGGGCAGTGTGCTGTGTGCCAGTATAGTGTGTTCTGTGCAGGGTGTGGGCTGTGTGCTGTGTGGCAGTATAATGTGTTCTGTGCAGGGTGTGGGCTGTGTGCTGTGTGGCAGTATAATGTGTTCTGTGCAGGGTGTGGGCTGTGTGCTGTGTGGCAGTATAGTGTGTTTTCTGTGCAGGTGTGGGCAGTGTGCTGTGTGCCAGTATAGTGTGTTCTGTGCAGTGTGTGGGCAGTGTGTTGTGTGCCAGTATAATGTGTGTTTTGTGCAATGTGTGGGCAGTGTGCTGTGTGCCAGTATAATGTGTGCTCTTTGCAGGGTGTGTGCTGTGTGCCAGTATAATGTGTGCTCTGTGTAGGGTGTGGGCTGTGTGCTGTGTGCCAGTATAATGTGTGTGCTGTGCTGGGTGTGGGCTGTGTGCTGTGTGGCTGTATAATGTGTTCTGTGCAGGGTGTGGGCTGTGTGCTGTGTGGCTGTATAATGTGTTCTGTGCAGGGTGTGGGCAGTGTGCTGTGTGGCAGTATAATGTGTGTACTGTGCAGGGTGTGGGCAGTGTGCTGTGTGCCAATATAGTGTGTGTTCTGTGCAGGGTGTGGGCTGTGTGCCAGTATAATGTGTGCTGTGCAGGGTGTGGGCTGTGTGCTGCGTGGCAGTATAATGTGTTCTATGCAGTGTGTGTGCTGTGTGCCAGTATAATGTGTGCTGTGTGCCAGTATAATGTGTGCTGTGCAGGGTGTGGGCAGTGTGTGTGCCAGTATAATGTGTGTGCTGTGCAGGGTGTTGGCTGTGTGCTGTGTGGCAGTATAATGTGTTCTGTGCAGGGTGTGGGCTGTGTGCTGTGTGCCAGTATAATGTGTGCTGTGCAGGGTGTGGGCAGTGTGTGTGCCAGTATAATGTGTGTGCTGTGCAGGGTGTGGGCTGTGTGATGTGTGGCAGTATAATGTGTTCTGTGCAGGGTGTGGGCTGTGTGCTGTGTGGCAGTATAATGTGTTCTGTGCAGGGTGTGTGCTGTGTGCCAGTATAATTTGTGCTCTTTGCAGGGTGTGGGCTGTGTGCCAGTATAATGTGTGCTCTGTGCAGGGTGTGGGCTGTGTGCTGTGTGGCAGTATAATGTGTGTGCTGTGTGCCAGTATAATGTGTGTGCTGTGTGCCAGTATAATGTGTGTGCTGTGTGCCAGTATAATGTGTGTGCTGTGCAGGGTGTGGGCTGTGTGATGTGTGGCAGTATAATGTGTTCTGTGCAGGGTGTGGGCTGTGTGCCAGTATAATGTGTGCTCTGTGCAGGGTGTGGGCTGTGTGCTGTGTGGCAGTATAATGTGTTCTGTGCAGGGTGTTGGCTGTGTGCTGTGTGCCAGTATAGTGTGTTCTGTGCAGGGTGTTGGCTGTGTGCTGTGTGCCAGTATAGTGTGTGCTGTGCAGTGTGTGGGCAGTGTGCTGTGTGCCAGTATAGTGTGTTCTGTGCAGGGTGTGGGCAGTGTGCTGTGTGGCAGTATAATGTGTTCTGTGCAGGGTGTGGGCTGTGTGCTGTGTGGCAGTATAATGTGTTCTGTGCAGGGTGTGGGCTGTGTGCTGTGTGGCAGTATAGTGTGTTTTCTGTGCAGGTGTGGGCAGTGTGCTGTGTGCCAGTATAGTGTGTTCTGTGCAGTGTGTGGGCAGTGTGTTGTGTGCCAGTATAATGTGTGTTTTGTGCAATGTGTGGGCAGTGTGCTGTGTGCCAGTATAATGTGTGCTCTTTGCAGGGTGTGTGCTGTGTGCCAGTATAATGTGTGCTCTGTGTAGGGTGTGGGCTGTGTGCTGTGTGCCAGTATAATGTGTGTGCTGTGCTGGGTTTGGGCTGTGTGCTGTGTGGCTGTATAATGTGTTCTGTGCAGGGTGTGGGCTGTGTGCTGTGTGGCTGTATAATGTGTTCTGTGCAGGGTGTGGGCAGTGTGCTGTGTGGCAGTATAATGTGTGTTCTGTGCAGGGTGTGGGCAATGTGCTGTGTGCCAGTATAATGTGTGCTCTTTGCAGGGTGTGTGCTGTGTGCCAGTATAATGAGTGCTCTGTGTAGGGTGTGGGCTGTGTGCCAGTATAATGTGTGTTCTGTGCAGGGTGTGGGCAGTGTGCTGTGTGCCAATATAGTGTGTGTTCTGTGCAGGGTGTGGGCTGTGTGCCAGTATAATGTGTGCTGTGCAGGGTGTGGGCTGTGTGCTGCGTGGCAGTATAATGTGTTCTATGCAGTGTGTGGGCTGTGTGCTGTGTGCCAGTATAATGTGTGCTGTGTGCCAGTATAATGTGTGCTGTGCAGGGTGTGGGCAGTGTGTGTGCCAGTATAATGTGTGTGCTGTGCAGGGTGTTGGCTGTGTGCTGTGTGGCAGTATAATGTGTTCTGTGCAGGGTGTGGGCTGTGTGCTGTGTGCCAGTATAATGTGTGCTGTGCAGGGTGTGGGCAGTGTGTGTGCCAGTATAATGTGTGTGCTGTGCAGGGTGTGGGCTGTGTGATGTGTGGCAGTATAATGTGTTCTGTGCAGGGTGTGGGCTGTGTGCTGTGTGGCAGTATAATGTGTTCTGTGCAGGGTGTGTGCTGTGTGCCAGTATAATTTGTGCTCTTTGCAGGGTGTGGGCTGTGTGCCAGTATAATGTGTGCTCTGTGCAGGGTGTGGGCTGTGTGCTGTGTGGCAGTATAATGTGTGTGCTGTGTGCCAGTATAATGTGTGTGCTGTGTGCCAGTATAATGTGTGTGCTGTGCAGGGTGTGGGCTGTGTGATGTGTGGCAGTATAATGTGTTCTGTGCAGGGTGTGGGCTGTGTGCCAGTATAATGTGTGCTCTGTGCAGGGTGTGGGCTGTGTGCTGTGTGGCAGTATAATGTGTTCTGTGCAGGGTGTTGGCTGTGTGCTGTGTGCCAGTATAGTGTGTTCTGTGCAGGGTGTTGGCTGTGTGCTGTGTGCCAGTATAGTGTGTTCTGTGCAGGGTGTTGGCTGTGTGCTGTGTGGCAGTATAATGTGTTCTGTGCAGGGTGTGGGCTGTGTGCTGTGTGCCAGTATAGTGTGTTCTGTGCAGGGTGTGGGCTGTGTGCTGTGTGCCAGTATAATGTGTGCTGTGCAGGGTGTGGGCAGTGTGCTGTGTGCCAGTATAGTGTGTTCTGTGCAGGGTGTGGGCTGTGTGCTGTGTGGCAGTATAGTGTGTTCTGTGCAGTGTGTGGGCAGTGTGCTGTGTGGCAGTATAATGTGTGTTCTGTGCAGGGTGTGGGCTGTGTGCTGTGTGCCAGTATAATGTGTGTTCTGTGCAGGTGTGGCTGTGTGCTGTGTGCAGTATAATGTGTGTCTGTGCAGGGTGTGGGCTGTGTGCTGTGTGCCAGTATAATGTGTGTGCTGTGCAGGGTGTGGGCTGTGTGCTGTGTGGCAGTATAGTGTGTGTTCTGTGCAGGGTGTGGGCTGTGTGCTGTGTGCCAGTATAATGTGTTCTGTGCAGGGTGTGGGCAGTGTGCTGTGTGCCAGTATAATGTGTGCTCTGTGCAGGGTGTGGGCTGTGTGCTGTGTGCCAGTATAGTGTGTTCTGTGCAGGGTGTGGGCTGTGTGCTGTGTGCCAGTATAATGTGTTCTGTGCAGGGTGTGGGCTGTGTGCTGTGTACCAGTATAGTGTGTTCTGTGCAGGGTGTGTGCTGTGTGGCAGTATAATGTGTTCTGTGCAGGGTGTGGGCTGTGTGCTGTGTGCCAGTATATTGTGTGTGCTGTGCAGGGTGTGGGCTGTGTGCCAGTATAGTGTGTTCTGTGCAGGGTGTGGGCTGTGTGCTGTGTGCCAGTATAATGTGTTCTGTGCAGGGTGTGGGCTGTGTGCTGTGTGCCAGTATAATGTGTGCTCTGTGCAGGGTGTGGGCTGTGTGCTGTGTGCCAGTATAATGTGTGCTCTGTGCAGGGTGTGGGCTGTGTGCTGTGTGGCAGTATAGTGTGTTCTGTGCAGGGTGTGGGCTGTGTGCTGTGTGCCAGTATAGTGTGTTCTGTGCAGGGTGTGTGCTGTGTGGCAGTATAATGTGTTCTGTGCAGGGTGTGGGCTGTGTGCTGTGTGCCGGTATAGTGTTTGTTCTGTGCAGGGTGTGGGCTGTGTGCCAGTATAATGTGTGTTCTGTGCAGGGTGTGGGCTGTGTGCTGTGTGCCAGTATAATTTGTGTTCTGTGCAGGGTGTGGGCTGTGTGCTGTGTGCCAGTATAATGTGTGCTGTGCAGGGTGTGGGCAGTGTGCTGTGTGCCAGTATAGTGTGTGTGCTGTGCAGGGTGTGTGCCAGTATAATGTGTGTGCTGTGCTGGGTTTGGGCTGTGTGCTGTGTGGCAGAATAATGTGCTCTGTGCAGGTGTGGGCAGTGTGCTGTGTGCCAGTATAATGTGTTTTCTGTGCAGGTGTGGGCAGTGTGCTGTGTGCCAGTATAGTGTGTTCTGTGCAGTGTGTGGGCAGTGTGTTGTGTGCCAGTATAATGTGTGTTTTGTGCAATGTGTGGGCAGTGTGCTGTGTGCCAGTATAATGTGTGCTCTTTGCAGGGTGTGTGCTGTGTGCCAGTATAATGTGTGCTCTGTGTAGGGTGTGGGCTGTGTGCTGTGTGCCAGTATAATGTGTGTGCTGTGCTGGGTTTGGGCTGTGTGCTGTGTGGCTGTATAATGTGTTCTGTGCAGGGTGTGGGCTGTGTGCTGTGTGGCTGTATAAGGTGTTCTGTGCAGGGTGTGGGCAGTGTGCTGTGTGGCAGTATAATGTGTGTTCTGTGCAGAGTGTGGGCAGTGTGCTGTGTGCCAGTATAATGTGTGCTCTTTGCAGGGTGTGTGCTGTGTGCCAGTATAATGAGTGCTCTGTGTAGGGTGTGGGATGTGTGCCAGTATAATGTGTGTTCTGTGCAGGGTGTGGGCAGTGTGCTGTGTGCCAATATAGTGTGTGTTCTGTGCAGGGTGTGGGCTGTGTGCCAGTATAATGTGTGCTGTGCAGGGTGTGGGCTGTGTGCTGCGTGGCAGTATAATGTGTTCTATGCAGTGTGTGGGCTGTGTGCTGTGTGCCAGTATAATGTGTGCTGTGTGCCAGTATAATGTGTGCTGTGCAGGGTGTGGGCAGTGTGTGTGCCAGTATAATGTGTGTGCTGTGCAGGGTGTTGGCTGTGTGCTGTGTGGCAGTATAATGTGTTCTGTGCAGGGTGTGGGCTGTGTGCTGTGTGCCAGTATAATGTGTGCTGTGCAGGGTGTGGGCAGTGTGTGTGCCAGTATAATGTGTGTGCTGTGCAGGGTGTGGGCTGTGTGATGTGTGGCAGTATAATGTGTTCTGTGCAGGGTGTGGGCTGTGTGCTGTGTGGCAGTATAATGTGTTCTGTGCAGGGTGTGGGCTGTGTGCTGTGTGGCAGTATAATGTGTTCTGTGCAGGGTGTGGGCTGTGTGCCAGTATAATTTGTGCTCTTTGCAGGGTGTGGGCTGTGTGCCAGTATAATGTGTGCTCTGTGCAGGGTGTGGGCTGTGTGCTGTGTGGCAGTATAATGTGTGTGCTGTGTGCCAGTATAATGTGTGTGCTGTGTGCCAGTATAATGTGTGTGCTGTGTGCCAGTATAATGTGTGTGCTGTGCAGGGTGTGGGCTGTGTGCCAGTATAATGTGTGCTCTGTGCAGGGTGTGGGCTGTGTGCTGTGTGGCAGTATAATGTGTTCTGTGCAGGGTGTTGGCTGTGTGCTGTGTGCCAGTATAGTGTGTTCTGTGCAGGGTGTTGGCTGTGTGCCAGTATAGTGTGTGCTGTGCAGTGTGTGGGCAGTGTGCTGTGTGCCAGTATAGTGTGTTCTGTGCAGGGTGTGGGCTGTGTGCTGTGTGGCAGTATAATGTGTTCTGTGCAGGGTGTGGGCTGTGTGCTGTGTGGCAGTATAATGTGTTCTGTGCAGGGTGTGGGCTGTGTGCTGTGTGGCAGTATAATGTGTTCTGTGCAGGGTGTGGGCTGTGTGCTGTGTGCCAGTATAGTGTGTTCTGTGCAGGGTGTGGGCTGTGTGCTGTGTGGCAGTATAATGTGTTCTGTGCCGGGTGTGGGCTGTGTGCTGTGTGCCAGTATAGTGTGTTATGTGCAGGGTGTGGGCTGTGTGCTGTGTGCCAGTATAATGTGTTCTATGCAGGGTGTGGGCTGTGTGCTGTGTGCCAGTATATTGTGTGTGCTGTGCAGGGTGTGGGCTGTTTGCTGTGTGCCAGTATAGTGTGTTCTGTGCAGGGTGTGGGCTGTGTGCTGTGTGCCAGTATAATGTGTTCTGTGCAGGGTGTGGGCTGTGTGCTGTGTGGCAGTATAATGTGTTCTGTGCAGGGTGTGGGCTGTGGGCTGTGTGGCAGTATAATGTGTTCTGTGCAGGGTGTGTGCTGTGTGCCAGTATAATTTGTGCTCTTTGCAGGGTGTGGGCTGTGTGCCAGTATAATGTGTGCTCTGTGCAGGGTGTGGGCTGTGTGCTGTGTGCCAGTATAATGTGTGTGCTGTGTGCCAGTATAATGTGTGTGCTGTGTGCCAGTATAATGTGTGTGCTGTGTGCCAGTATAATGTGTGTGCTGTGCAGGGTGTGGGCTGTGTGATGTGTGGCAGTATAATGTGTTCTGTGCAGGGTGTGGGCTGTGTGCCAGTATAATGTGTGCTCTGTGCAGGGTGTGGGCTGTGTGCTGTGTGGCAGTATAATGTGTTCTGTGCAGGGTGTGGGCTGTGTGCTGTGTGCCAGTATAGTGTGTTCTGTGCAGGGTGTTGGCTGTGTGCTGTGTGCCAGTATAGTGTGTGCTGTGCAGTGTGTGGGCAGTGTGCTGTGTGCCAGTATAGTGTGTTCTGTGCAGGGTGTGGGCTGTGTGCTGTGTGGCAGTATAATGTGCTCTGTGCAGGGTGTGGGCTGTGTGCTGTGTGGCAGTATAATGTGTTCTGTGCAGGGTGTGGGCTGTGTGCTGTGTGCCAGTATAGTGTGTTATGTGCAGGGTGTGGGCTGTGTGCTGTGTGGCAGTATAATGTGTTCTGTGCAGGGTGTGGGCTGTGTGCTGTGTGCCAGTATATTGTGTGTGCTGTGCAGGGTGTGGGCTGTGTGCTGTGTGCCAGTATAGTGTGTTCTGTGCAGGGTGTGGGCTGTGTGCTGTGTGCCAGTATAATGTGTTCTGTGCAGGGTGTGGGCTGTGTGCTGTGTGCCAGTATAATGTGTGCTCTGTGCAGGGTGTGGGCTGTGTGCTGTGTGCCAGTATAGTGTGTTCTGTGCAGGGTGTGGGCTGTGTGCTGTGTGCCAGTATAATGTGTTCTGTGCAGGGTGTGGGCTGTGTGCTGTGTGCCAGTATAATGTGTGCTCTGTGCAGGGTGTGGGCTGTGTGCTGTGTGGCAGTATAGTGTGTTCTGTGCAGGGTGTGGGCTGTGTGCTGTGTGCCAGTATAGTGTGTTCTGTGCAGGGTGTGTGCTGTGTGGCAGTATAATGTGTTCTGTGCAGGGTGTGGGCTGTGTGCTGTGTGCCAGTATAGTGTGTTATGTGCAGGGTGTGTGCTGTGTGGCAGTATAATGTGTTCTGTGCAGGGTGTGGGCTGTGTGCTGTGTGCCAGTATATTGTGTGTGCTGTGCAGGGTGTGGGCTGTGTGCTGTGTGCCAGTATAGTGTGTTCTGTGCAGGGTGTGGGCTGTGTGCTGTGTGCCAGTATAATGTGTTCTGTGCAGGGTGTGGGCTGTGTGCTGTGTGCCAGTATAGTGTGTTCTGTGCAGGGTGTTTTCTGTGTGCTGTGTGCCAGTATAGTGTGTGCTGTGCAGTGTGTGGGCAGTGTGCTGTGTGCCAGTATAGTGTGTTCTGTGCAGGGTGTGGGCTGTGTGCTGTGTGGCAGTATAATGTGCTCTGTGCAGGGTGTGGGCTGTGTGCTGTGTGGCAGTATAATGTGTTCTGTGCAGGGTGTGGGCTGTGTGCTGTGTGCCAGTATAGTGTGTTATGTGCAGGGTGTGGGCTGTGTGCTGTGTGGCAGTATAATGTGTTCTGTGCAGGGTGTGGGCTGTGTGCTGTGTGCCAGTATATTGTGTGTTCTGTGCAGGGTGTGGGCTGTGTGCTGTGTGCCAGTATATTGTGTGTGCTGTGCAGGGTGTGGGCTGTGTGCTGTGTGCCAGTATAGTGTGTTCTGTGCAGGGTGTGGGCTGTGTGCTGTGTGCCAGTATAATGTGTTCTGTGCAGGGTGTGGGCTGTGTGCTGTGTGCCAGTATAATGTGTGCTCTGTGCAGGGTGTGGGCTGTGTGCTGTGTGCCAGTATAGTGTGTTCTGTGCAGGGGGTGGGCTGTGTGCTGTGTGCCAGTATAATGTGTTCTGTGCAGGGTGTGGGCTGTGTGCTGTGTGCCAGTATAATGTGTGCTCTGTGCAGGGTGTGGGCTGTGTGCTGTGTGGCAGTATAGTGTGTTCTGTGCAGGGTGTGGGCTGTGTGCTGTGTGCCAGTATAGTGTGTTCTGTGCAGGGTGTGTGCTGTGTGGCAGTATAATGTGTTCTGTGCAGGGTGTGGGCTGTGTGCTGTGTGCCAGTATAGTGTGTTCTGTGCAGGGTGTGTGCTGTGTGGCAGTATAATGTGTTCTGTGCAGGGTGTGGGCTGTGTGCTGTGTGCCAGTATATTGTGTGTGCTGTGCAGGGTGTGGGCTGTGTGCTGTGTGCCAGTATAGTGTGTTCTGTGCAGGGTGTGGGCTGTGCCAGTATAATGTGTTCTGTGCAGGGTGTGGGCTGTGTGCTGTGTGCCAGTATAATGTGTGCTCTGTGCAGGGTGTGGGCTGTGTGCTGTGTGCCAGTATAATGTGTGCTCTGTGCAGGGTGTGGGCTGTGTGCTGTGTGGCAGTATAGTGTGTTCTGTGCAGGGTGTGGGCTGTGTGCTGTGTGGCAGTATAATGTGTGCTCTGTGCAGGCTGTGTGCTGTGTGCCAGTATAATTTGTGCTCTTTGCAGGGTGTGGGCTGTGTGCTGTGTGCCAGTATAATGTGTTCTGTGCAGGGTGTGTGCTGTGTGCTGTGTGGCAGTATAATGTGTTCTGTGCAGGGTGTGTGCTGTGTGCCAGTATAATTTGTGCTCTTTGCAGGGTGTGGGCTGTGTGCTGTGTGCCAGTATAATGTGTGTGTTATCAAATTGTCTTTGTTCCCATGATATTCTTTGTAGAAGAGATACCTAGTTAGGTATTTGGAGCACTATATGGCAGGATATAATGATGCCATCTTAAACACTTGCAAATGGATTCAAACATTCTTGCAAAAATGCTGCAACATAGTGCTCCAGAAATGGTCCAGCTCCTAATCATACGTCCCCGCTTTTCAACAAACCATACAAAGAGAACAAATAAAAATCAATAATAGAAGTAAATTAGAAAGTTGTTTTAAATGACATGTTCTTTCTGAATCATGAGGAAAAAAAACTTGGGCTCAAATCCCTTAAAAGTCTTTTCATAGCAGTAACCGTGGATATGGTCTCCTTTTGGGGGCACCTACGTCTAATGTATGTATTTGTTTACTTGGCCGCAGTAGTGTTACATTACCGCCGATATTCAGCTTATTTGAGAGAAGTAAAGGGGGCTGGTTCTGTGGTCTTTAGGTGCCAGTCTGTCTTCCCACTAGATTTACGCTTCCCACAAGTCACTTCACTTGCTCTCACGCTAGCCAATCACCTCTGACCATGCTGCCTGTTGTGGGAAATTGGTATATTGTTTACACTCAGTATATCTGTTGTGCATTCTAAGGCTGCCTAATATGTGAGATCTCTAGTGATTTGGTGGGATGTACATTTCCCTTCTTGGCTTTCCCTTCCTCCCTACTGCCACTTCTCTATATGTAAACTTAGTTCCCTACTCTCTTCCTCTTTCACACCCTAAAAGGCAGCTGTTATTCATTTAAACAGCACTTGTATAATGTATTCTAATCACTGAATATGTCATGGGGCAAGTTACATAGACACACTCAACTAGAAACACTCACAGGAAACACTCAACTAATACTGAGTATGTACAGGAAACACTCACCTAATGTCAAATGACCATAAAAAACACTCAACTAATACTGAGTATGTACAGGAAACACTCACCTAATGTCAAATGACCATAAAAAACACTCAACTAATACTGAGTATGTACAGGAAACACTCACCTAATGTCAAATGACCATAAAAAACACTCAACTAATACTGAGTATGTACAGGAAACACTCACCTAATGTCAAATGACCATAAAAAACACTCAACTAATACTGAGTATGTACAGAAAACACGCATCTAATGTCAAATGACAACAAAAAACTCAACTAATGATGAGTGATAACAGAACACCCTCAACTAATGCTGTATGACTACAAGAAATACTCAACTAGTTATGTACAGGAAACACTCACTTAATGTCAACTGATCACAAAAAAACACTCAACTAATGCAATGTGATCACAAGTAACACTGACTCAATTAATGGTGACTGATCGTAAAACGCACTCAACTAATGGTGAGTGATAACAGAACACACTCAACTAATGGTGAGTGATCACAGAACAAACTCAACTAATGGTGAGTGATCACATGTAACCCTTATCTAATCCTGAATAATGACATTCACATATGACACTATAGAGGGGGTACCTCTAACTATAACTATACCGTAACTATACCGCAAGCGTTTGAGCCTGTAACGCAACTGACCATTCTGCACTAATAAAATGGCGTTTGAGTGTGGGATTTTCATAGCACTGTATTACAGGTTGTGCAGTCTAGCTAAAATGCTTGCATTATGGTCTATACCGACGTGATCCATTTCGCGATCTGAGGCCAGTAGTTATGGATTTTGTGTAACAAAAATGTTTCACAAAACTTATAACTATAATTTTACCAAGTACACTAACACCCATAAACTACCTATTAACCCCTAAACCGCCACCCTCCATAATGCAAATACTATATTAAATTTATTAACCCCTAATCCGCCGTCCACCCACATAGCCAACACTATATAAAGCTATGAACCCCTAAACCACCGCCCCCTACATCGCTACTACTATAATAAACCTATTAACCCCTAAAACGCCAGTCCCCACATTGCTAATACTAAACTAAACCTATTAACCCCTAAACCGCCGGCCCCATTTATTGCAAATTACTAAATTAAACTATTAACCCCTAAACCTAACACTCTCCTAACTTTAAATTAAATTTATAATACTATCTTAAAATAAATAAAAAATTACCTGTGAAATAAAAAAAATTACGATTAGACTATAAAATAAACCTAACATAACTATTTTAATAAAATAAAATAAACTACAAATAAAAACTAAATTACAAGATTAAAATAACCTAACACTACGAAATTACAAATTTAAAAAAAATAACACTGAAAAAATAAAAAAAATCTAACATTACAAAAAAAACCACTAAAATTATGAAAAATAAAAAAAACACTAAGATTACAAAAATAATAAACTAAATTATTCAAAATAATAAAAATTACACCTAATCTAATAGCCCTATAAAAAAGCCCACCAAAATAAAAACACCCCCTAACATAACAATAAACAACCAATGGCCCTTAAAAGGACCTTTTGTAGGGCATTGCCCTAAGTTAAACAGCTCTTTTACATTAGAAAAAATTACAAAGTCCCCCTAACAATAAACTCCCCAAACCCCCCAAAATAAAAAAACCTAAGCTACCCATTGCCCCTAAAGGGGCATTTGTATGGGTATTGCCCTTAAAAGGGCATTCAGCTATTTTGCAATCAGCTCTTTAATGGCCCATTAAAATAAAAAAGTCCTAATCTAAAAAAAAAAACACCCCAAAAAACCTAACACTAACCCCAGAAAATCAACTACCAGTTCCTAAAGTCTGGACATCCATCTTCATCCAGGTGGCGAGAAGTCTTCATCCAGGCGGCAACATTTTCCTCCATCGTGGGGGCATCTTCTATCTTCATCCCGGTGGCGCGGAGCTGTCCAGGACCGGCCGCAACATCCACGTGGAACATCCTCTTCATGCGATCGACCGTCGCACACTGAAGCTTGAATTTAAGGTACCCTTTTTATATTGGGGTACCGTTGCATTCCTATTGGCTGAAAATTTCAAATCAGCCAATAGAATGAGAGCTGCTTAAATCCTTTTGGCTGTTCAAATCAGCCAATAGAATTTAAGCAGCCCCCCACATCGCAAATCCTCAAATTAAGCTATTAACCCGTAAAACTTTCTTTCCCCATAGACATCAATGGGAATTGCGTTACAGCAATCACCATTCAGCGATCGCAGGTGTTAGGTTTTTTGTAACACTTTCTCTCCATTGATGTCTATGGGGGAAAGCGTGCACGAGCACGTAAAGTCAGGCCTTGGGTTTTGTGCGGTATGGAGCTTATCGCACCATATCGCACAACAAAAGATGGTTTTTCAGTAACTTGTAATGGCAGCGCTATCAAGAGTGTGATACAGCTCATTTGTTTGCGCTATTTACGCACCTGGTTTAGAGGACAACTTGTAATCTTGGTATTTATAAATTAAGTTATTATAAAAGTTCTCTATACAAGTTCTAAGTAAAATTAAAAGTAAGTATCCACACAAACACACTCACTAACTACTGACTGAGTGACTCCAAGCAGATCCTTGCTAACTATTGTCTGAGGGACCTAAGGCAAGACTCACTAACTACTGATTGAGGGTCTACAAGTAAAGATAAGCTAACTACTGTCTCAGGGTTTACAAGTAAAGACTCGCTAACAACTGACTGAGGGTTTACAAGTAAAGACTCACTAACTACTGACTGAGGGTTTACAAGTAAAGACTCACTAACTACTGACTGAGGGTTTACAGTAAAAACTCACTAACTACTGTCTCAGGGTTTACAAGTAAAAACTCACTAGCTACTGACTGAGGGTTTACAAGTAAAGACTCACTAACTACTGTCTCAAAGTTTACAAGTAAAGACTCACTAACTACTGTCTCAGGGTTTACAAGTAAAAACGCACTAACTACTGACTGAGGGTTTACAAGTAAAGACTCATTAACTACTGTCTCAGGGTATACAAGTAAAGACTCACTAACTACTGACTGAGGGTTTACAAGTAAAGACTCACTAACTACTGTCTCAGGGTTTACAAGTAAAGACTCACTAACTGCTGACTGAGGGTTTACAAGTAAAGACTCACTACCTACTGACTGAGGGTTTACAAGTAAAGACTCACTAACTACTATCTCAGGGTTTACAAATAAAAATTCACTAACTACTGACTGAGGGTTTACAAGTAAAAACTCACTAACTACTGTCTCAGGGTTTACAAGTAAAAACTCACTAACTATTGTCTCAGGGTTTACAAGTAAAGACTCACTAACTACTGTCTCAGGGTTTACAAATAAAAATTCACTAACTACTGACTGAGGGTTTACAAGTAAAAACTCACTAACTACTGTCTCAGGGTTTACAAGTAAAAACTCACTAACTACTGTCTCAGGGTTTACAAGTAAAAACTCACTCACTACTGTCTCAGGGTTTACAAGTAAAGACTCGCTAACAACTGACTGAGGGTTTACAAGTAAAGACTCACTAACTACTGACAGAGGGTTTACAAGTAAAGACTCACTAACTACTGACTGAGGGTTTACAGTAAAAACTCACTAACTACTGCCTCAGGGTTTACAAGTAAAAACGCACTAACTACTGACTGAGGGTTTACAAGTAAAGACTCACTAACTACTGTCTCAGGGTATACAAGTAAAGACTCACTAACTACTGACTGAGGGTTTACAAGTAAAGACTCACTAACTACTGTCTCAGGGTTTACAAGTAAAGACTCACTAACTGCTGACTGAGGGTTTACAAGTAAAGACTCACTAACTACTGACTGAGGGTTTACAAGTAAAGACTCACTAACTACTGTCTCAGGGTTTACAAATAAAAATTCACTAACTACTGACTGAGTGTTTACAAGTAAAAACTCACTAACTACTGTCTCAGGGTTTACAAGTAAAAACTCACTAACTATTGTCTCAGGGTTTACAAGTAAAGACTCACTAACTACTGACTGAGGCTCTACAAGCAAACACTCACTAACTACTGTCTGAGGGTCTACAAGTAAAGACTCACTAACTGCTGACTGAGGGTCTAGAAGCAAACACTCACTAACTACTGACTGAGGGTCTACAAGCAAACACTCACTAACTACTGACTAAGGGTCTGCAAGTAAAGACTCATTAACTACTGACTAAGGGTCTACAAGCAAACACCCACTAACTACTGACTGGGGGTCTACAAACAAACACTCACTAACTACTGACTGAGGGTCTACAAGTAAAGACTCACTAACTACTGACTGGGGATATACAAGCAAACACACACTAACTACTGACTGAGAGGGTCTACAAGCAAACACTCACTAACTACTGACTGATGGTCTACAAGCAAACACTAACTACTGACTGAGGGTCTACAAGCAAACACTCACTAACTACTGACTGAGGGTCTACAAACAAACACTCACTAACTAACTAATGTCTCAGGGTTTGCAAGTAAGGACTCACTAACTACTGACTGACGGTCTACAAGCAAACACTCACTATGCTGACTGAGGGACTAAAAGCAAACACTCACTAAATGCTGACTGAGTTACTACAAGCAAACACTCGCTAAATGCTAACTGAGGGACTACAAGTAAACACTCACTAAATGCTGACTGAGGGTCTACAAGCAAACACTCACTAAATGCTGACTGAGGATCTACAAGTAAACACTCACTAAACGCTGACTAAGTTTCTTCAAGCAAACACTTAATAAATGCTGACTGAGGGTCTACAAGCAAACACTTAATAAATGCTGACTGAGGGTCTACAAGCAAACACTTACTAAATGCTGACTGAGGGTCTCCAAGCAAACACTAACAAAATGCTGACTGGGGGACTACAAGAAAACACTCCCTAAATATGGACTAAGGGACTACAATCAAACACTCACTAAATGGTGATGGGCTATGAGCAAACACTGAATACTGACTGAGGGACTACAAGCAAACACTCACTAAATGCTGCCAGAGGGACTAAAACAAACACTCACTAAATGCTGACTGAGGGACTAAAGCAAATACTCACTAAATGCTGACTGAGGGACTGCAAGCAAACACTCACTAAATGCTGACTGAGGGACTAAAGTAAACACTTACTAAATGCTGACTGAGGGACTCAAGCAAATTCTCACTAAATGCTGACTGGGGGATTAAAGTAAACACTCACTAAATGTTGACTGAGGGACTAAAAGCAAACACTCACTAAATGCTGACTGAGTTACTACAAGCAAACACTCGCTAAATGCTAACTGAGGGACTACAAGTAAACACTGACTAAATGCTGACTGAGGGTCTACAAACAAACACTCACCAAATGCTGACTAAGTTCCTTCAAGCAAACACTTAATAAATGCTGACAGAGGGTCTACAAGCAAACACTCACTAAATGCTGACTGAAGGTCTCCATGCAAACACTAACAAAATGCTGACTGAGGGACTACAAGAAAACACTCACTAAATATGGACTAAGGGACTACAATCAAACACTCACTAAATGGTGATGGGCTATGAGCAAACACTGAATACTGACTGAGGGACTACAAGCAAACACTCACTAAATGCTGCCAGAGGGACTAAAACAAACACTCACTAAATGCTGACTGAGGGACTAAAGCAAATACTCACTAAATGCTGACTGAGGGACTGCAAGCAAAGGATACCATAAAAAGAAAAGAGTCCGGAATCCAATCCAAAAATAGGATAAAACGTAAACTTTATTCTTCCATGAAGTTAAAAATCAGTGCGAAAAAGACAGAAGGACTGGTTTTACGCGTTTCAGCATCAAGCCGTAATCATAGACCTAACGTGATGTTATGTCCAACCTCTTTAAAAAGCAACATCTAAGTCGCCATTGGTCAAGCAATTAACAATTAAAGTTATACAGACTCCTGAGTACACAATAAAAAGTTGACAATGATAAGTAGGCCTAGATTACAAAAACAATCGTTTTAGGGACTGTCTGCAAACACTGCTGTTAATGATTAGGAAAATATTTGTTGTCCATACACTGTGCACACAGAGAACATACAATGTTAATATCACATAGTACAAAAAAATCATTACTGTTGTTAGTATTAAATGAGATAGAGCCAATGAGGGGTATGACAATCCTAAATTAGTGCTACACTCATTAATATTAAGAATAAAGGGCTATATAAAAATCAAATGAGTATATATCCTTATTCCCCTATACTACTGGATATAAAGACATATATAATGTACAGTGTTAAAGATAAACATGATGGAAATATAGTATTGCTCTATAGTAATATATGCACAAAAAGGGAGATACACAGGAACTAATACATCAAATCAATCTGACATGATATAGACCAATGATGTAAATATATAAAATATATCATAATGGCTAGTAAGGCAAATAATATTTATTCCCAAAAATTTATTATGTCATACTCAGAATTGAACTGATTGGGTACTTGTGTAGCTAATTTGAAAATCCAAAAGATTTCCTGTTTAGATAGGAGTTTGTTTCTATTTCCACCTCTAATAGAATATTTAATATGCTCAATGGCTCGCCATCTGAACGTATGGGTATTCTGTTTGTGGACATCAAGAAAATGTCTCGATAGTTCTGAGCATCTTATTTAATTTGTGATATAACCAAGTTGTTCCCTAATTTGTGTGCGTACATCTCTACTTGTCATCCCTACATATTGTAGGCGATGTTCTGTACGTTCTATGAGATAGATAACATAAGGTGTAGAACAATTAATGCAGCCTTGGGTTTCAAATCTTTGTCCTGTAACACATGAATAGAATTCCTTACCTATTGTGAGATATTCACAGGATTTACAACGTGAGTTACCACATCTATAGCTACCATTGGTACTGAGCCATGAACTACCTCTTTTAGCAGTACTTAGATTAGATTACCAAGTGTTAAATTTCTAGAAAAAAAACACTTGCAGGACTGCAAGCAAACACTCACTAAATGCTGACTGATGGACTAAAGTAAACACTCACTAAATGCTTTTGTGGACAATTGGGATTAGATTCCCTAGAGAGAAATGCTTGTATAGCACTCTTTGCCCAGACTGATAGTAGAGGCACATTAAATTGTTATTAAAATGTAACTTTTATTAATTTCCTTAAAAGATGGGTAAACACAGACATTTAAAATCACTCTATCACTAGTTGCTATTGGTGAACTGTGAGACCTATTAGTTTTATGTCTGGTCTTCGTAGTATAAATAGATTATCGGTACTCACTAGTTCATGTCACCTATTGGGATTGAATAGAGTAGTAGGTGCTCAGTAGCTTATGCGTATAAATACTACCAATCTATCATACAATAATGAGAATATTTTGGATTACTCTCTTGAACTATTGGGGTAAAAATGAATATGGATAGTTTTCTGAATTCAAGGAGATTTGGCTATTTCTTGCGTATTGTATTGTGGCTTTCACAGCGCATATTCTATATCATTATAATGTATATAATGCGTGTGTCACTTTCAATTTGACAGTACTGCGATTGTTATGCCTTTATTGAGTGTGAATATACTAGATTCTGGGTGTGAATACCATATGTATCTTGCATATGTGGCTTTCCATTCATTAATCATGCAATCTTTGGCTATCACTGTTCAGTATAAATATTCTTGTACCAGTGAAGCAGTATCCACTGAATTGCAACCACTATGTTAGTTTTAGCAACACCACAGTTGTTACAACATCACTTCTAGTTTTTTGTATATTGCATATATTATTTCTATTACTTGAATCCTAGATAGTCTATGTGGATGTTTTGTACATTATGCGTTACTTTGATTTTGGTAATGTTGCAATAATTTTGCCGTCATAGACTATTAATATATCAGTTATTTTGCCACTACTGAGTATAAATAAAATTAATGATAATATTGCAATAACTTATGCCATCTCTGAGTGTTAATATATAAGTTATTTTGCCACTGCTGAGTACAAAAACACTGCATATCGTGCTTGTGTTACTTTAAATGTAACAATGTTGTAACATGATTGCCATTTGCCACTTAATGCAGATATTTTGTATTTCTTAGGTACTTGTTTGTGTACTTGAGTAGGTTATGGTGCCTATGATTTTTTATTAACACTTATTTGAGCACTCAATAATTTGTGCTTAAAAGGCCAAGGTTTTACATTTGTAATTTGTGTAGGTGTAGTAATTTTAGCGTTACCATTTTTACACTTTATTTTAGCTGATAATAAATGTTGTTGCTGTTTTGTGGTAACATTTATTAGTATCAGTATAGTAACATCAGCTTATTCCCACTGTAACATTTATTAGTATCAGTATAGTAACATCAGCTTATTCCCACTGTAACATTTATTAGTGTCAGTATAGTAACATCAGCTTATTCCCCCTGTAACATTTATTAGTGTCAGTATAGTAACATCAGCTTATTCCCCCTGTAACATTTATTAGTATCAGTATAGTAACATCAGCTTATTCTCACTGTAACATTTATTAGTGTCAGTATAGTAACATCAGCTTATTCCCCCTGTAACATTTTTTAGTGTCAGTATAGTAACATTAGCTTATTCCCACTGTAACATGTATTAGTGTCAGTATAGTAACATCAGCTTATTCCCACTGTAACATTTATTAGTGTCAGTATAGTAACATCAGCTTATTCCCACTGTAACATTTATTAGTGTCAGTATAGTAACATCAGCTTATTCCCACTGTAACATGTATTAGTGTCAGTATAGTAACATCAGCTTATTCCCACTGTAACATTTATTAGTATCAGTATAGTAACATCATCTTATTCCCACTGTAACATTTATTAGTGTCAGTATAGTAACATCAGCTTATTCCCACTGTAACATTTATTAGTGTCAGTATAGTAACATCAGCTTATTCCCACTGTAACATTTATTAGTTTCGGTATAGTAACATCAGCTTATTCCCACTGTAACATTTATTAGTATCAGTATAGTAACATCAGCTTATTACCACTGTAACATTTATTAGTGTCAGTATAGTAACATCAGCTTATTCCCACTGTAACATGTATTAGTGTCAGTATAGTAACATCAGCTTATTCCCACTGTAACATTTATTAGTGTCAGTATAGTAACATCAGCTTATTCCCACTGTAACATTTATTAGTGTCAGTATAATAACATCAGCTTATTCCCACTGTAACATTTATTAGTGTCAGTATAGTAACATCAGCTTATTCCCACTGTAACGTTTATTAGTATCAGTATAGTAACATCAGCTTATTCCCACTGTAACATTTATTAGTGTCAGTATAATAACATCAGCTTATTCCCACTGTAACATTTATTAGTATCAGTATAGTAACATCAGCTTATTCCCACTGTAACATTTATTAGTATCAGTATAGTAACATCAGCTTATTCCCACTGTAACATTTATTAGTGTCAGTATAGTAACATCAGCTTATTCCCACTGTAACATGTATTAGTGTCAGTATAGTAACATCAGCTTATTCCCACTGTAACATTTATTAGTGTCAGTATAGTAACATCAGCTTATTCCCACTGTAACATGTATTAGTGTCAGTATAGTAACATCATCTTATTCCCACTGTAACATTTATTAGTGTCAGTATAGTAACATCAGCTTATTCCCACTGTAACATGTATTAGTGTCAGTATAGTAACATCAGCTTATTCCCAATGGATATATTTATACACCTTTTTTTGGTGTTAATATGCATGCCAGTTGTGGAGGAATGTTCTCATTCCCAGTAATAGCTTGTTGGGTGCGTTTTGACCTCTGAATAATTATTAGATGATGTAATATCTAAAGTGACTCTAATAGATTACAAATAATAATCATGCTGAGTAGCTTCTTATAGCAGTCCTTCTATATCTCAAGTAACGCCTTATTCTATGCTATAAGCAGGATGTTTGTCCTGCTAGGTTGCTATTAAGTCAGTGACTCTGTTAAATTCTATTAATCTGTGCTACAAGCAGCGTATTCGTCCTGCTCTGTTGTTGTTAGGTCAGTGACTCCGTTAAATTGTACTATTGTATGCTACAGGCGATGTATTTATCCTGCTTGGTTGCTGTTAAGTCAGTGACTCTGTTAAATTATATTATTATATGCTACTAGCAGCGTGTTTGTCCTGCTCTGTTGCTGATAAGTCAGTAACTCTGTTAAATTATTATGTGCTACAAGTAGCGTGTTTGGCCTGCTCCATTGCTGTTAAGTCAGTGACTCTGATTATAGACAGTAATCTTATTAAAGCAGCGTTTTATAACAGTGCTTCTATGTATCAAGTTATTTTTTATCATATATTGCATACAGCTTAATTCTCGTGTTTGGTCACTATTGATTCATTGATATGCCACTGTATTGCAAATTGTATGCACCTCTTCGTTCACACTGTTAATATCACACTACTAGCACTCATACATTACTCGGTTATTCAAACAATAACTATGTACTGCAACAAACCACGATTGCTATATTTCGTTCTCCTTATGCTATCCTATTAAATTCTCCATTTACAAGTTAATCCCACTCGTGAAAATGTATGATAGATAAAGTACTATTATTGCTCTAATTAAAGGCACCACCTCTAATCCCAATGACTGGTTTTGATTCGTTATACATTAAATAATTTAAGCAACTGTGATAGATTTTTAAAATACACACAACTTCTAATGGGACCCCATCATCCCACACAACCCCCCTGACGCGTTTCGCCTGCTAAGGCTTTATCAAAGGTGGTAGGCCGCCGTGGTTCAAGTTATTTATTTACTACTGTTCCCGGAAGTTACGCCTCTACCGCAACGTCATTGGTTTATCGTGGCTGTCTGTCATGTTTAGGCAGCCTATTGGGATCAAGTTCCGAATGGAATAATATATGATAAGGTGGACTGTTTCGCTGGATTCATGAGCTTACTTTTGCCTTTATAGTACCCTTGCTACTCCGTGTGTGTAATACTCACTAAATGCTGACTAAGGGACTAAAGTAAACACTCACTAAATGCTGAGTGTTCGACTTTCTTGCATTCAACGGCACCAATACGCTCGCCTAAGATCACCTAACATCGCTGCCGCTGACCTGAATACGTTCGCCAAAATTATCAAAAAAGCTGTCAAAAAGCCACGCACCAAGTACGGTGCTATGAGCAGCGGACTGTTGTTAACTAACAGTCATCGATCTTGCTGCTCATCGGCTTATTCGCAGCTTTCTTGGTACCCTGTCACTAAGAATCCACCCTATACTATACTGTTTTACCCCCTATACTGCCGCTCCCGGAGCCCAACGCACCTAAATAAAGTTATTAACCCCTAAACCGCCGCTCCCGGAGCCCACCACAACTCTAATAAAGTGTTTAACCCCTAAACCGCCGTTCCCGGAGCCCACCGCCACCTACATTATATGTATTAACCCCTAAACTGCCGCTCCCGGAGCCCACAGCCACCTACATTATATGTATTAACCCCTAAACCGCCGTTCCCGGACCCAACCACAACTAAACTGAACTGTTCTATATTGAGTTTTATTGCGTCTCTACACTAGCCAGGACACCTGGGGGCTTAGCGCTATTGTCTTGCTACTAAAAAGGTTTTGGTTTCAGCGGTCACACTCCTGCTGATCCATTTACCTCTTTGCAAGTTTGGCGATTTGAAGCATTTGTTACAGCATATCTGCTTTTGTACCCTTACATTGTGGTGTTATCAAGGCTTATGTGACGCTTTTATATATTTTAAAATAAATTTGTATCCAAGTTTTGCCTAGTGTACTGTTTTCCCATCAGTATAAAGTGGGAGTGCGCATATCCTTGAGCTTAGTGGAAAGCTCCAACAAATGTGAGTAGTCATTTGTTACAAAACAACTACTTCCTCAAAGTGCCATTACAGATTCACACTATGTTGCAATTTTCTGTTTCCTTTTTTATGGGATCTCACTGAGGAATGCTAACAAGCTGAAAAAACTCATCCAGAGGACACAGACATATCCTTGATTCAGAACTTTATTTGGTTTTCCTTTTATGATTTTTGTTATCACATTTATTTAACATTTTTTTCTTTGTGATATTCGGTATATTTATTGTAATTGTACAGTAGGCTGTTGGTTGCCGTTTTCTTCCTATGCAGATCGGTTTTAATATCCCCTTGGGTATTTTTATATATCGTTAGATTTAAAAAATTAATGGCACTTTGGCTAGTTTCATATCTCAATTTGACATTTAAATCATTGTGATTTAATATATTAAGGAATTCTTGTAATTAATCAAACATTCCTTCCCAAATTAAGAAAATATCATCAATGAAACACAGCCATAAGGGGATCATATTTCTATATCCAGTGTTAATATCAGTGAACACATGTTCTGCCTCCCACCAGCCTAGGAATAAATTGGCGTAGGTGGGGGAACATGCTATCCCCATGGCTGTTCCACGGGTTTGAAGATAAAATTTGTTATTGAATATGAAAAAAATTATAGTTCAGTATGAAATTTAATAACTTAATCACAAATTTGTTGTGATCTGCATCTTCTTTAGATTACCCTTACATTGTGGTGTTATCAAGGCTTATGTGACGCTTTTATATATTTTAAAATAAATTTGTATCCAAGTTTTGCCTAGTGTACTGTTTTCCCATCAGTATAAAGTGGGAGTGCGCATATCCTTGAGCTTAGTGGAAAGCTCCAACAAATGTGAGTAGTCATTTGTTACAAAACAACTACTTCCTCAAAGTGCCATTACAGATTCACACTATGTTGCAATTTTCTGTTTCCTTTTTTATGGGATCTCACTGAGGAATTCTAACAAGCTGAAAAACTCATCCAGAGGACACAGACATATCCTTGATTCAGAACTTTATTTGGTTTTCCTTTTATGATTTTTGTTATCACATTTATTTCACAACTAAATAAAATGTTAACCCCTAAACCGCCACTCACGGACCCCTCTGCCACCTACATTAAATTTATTAACCCCTAATCTGACCCCCTACACTGCCGCCACCTACATTAAATTTATTAACCCCTAATCTCCCGCCCCAACGTCGCTGCCACTATATTAAATGTATTAACCCCTAAACCTAAGTCTAACCATAACCCTAACACCCCCTAAATTAATCTAAATAAATATTCCTATCATTAAATAAATGGTACCTATTTAAGAATAAATACTTACCTATAAAATAAACCCTAAGATAGCTACAATATAACTAATAGTTACAATATAGCCATTTTAGGATTTATTTTTATTTTACAGGCAACTTTGTATTTATTTTATCTAGGTACAATAGTTATTAAATAGTTATTAACTATTTAATAACTACCTAGTTAAAATAAATACAAAAGTACCTGTAAAATAAAACCTAACCTAAGTTACAATTACACCTAACACTACACTATAATTAAATTAATTCCCTAAATTAAAATAAATTAATTACAATGAAATAAAATTAACTAAAGTACAAAAAAACCCCACTAAATTACAGAAAATAATAAAATAATTACAAGAATTTTAAACTAATTACACCTAATCTAATCCCCCTAATGAAATAAAAAAGCCCCCCAAAATAATAAAAATCCCTACCCTATACTAAATTACAAATAGCCCTTAAAAGGGCTTTTTGCGGGGCATTGCCTCAAAGTAATCAGCTCTGTTACCTGTAAAAAAAAATAACAATTCCCCCCCCCCCAACATTACAACCCACCACCCACACACCCAACCCTACTCTAAAACCCACCCAATACCCCCTTAATAAAACCTAACACTACTCCCTTGAAGATCACCCTACCTTGAGAAGTCTTCACCCAACCAGGCCTAAGTCCTCAACGAAGCCGGGCAAAGTCTTCATCCAACCGGGCAGAAGAGGTCCTCCAGACAGGCAGAAGTCTTTATCCAGGCGGCATCTTCTATCTTCATCTATCCGACGATGAGCGGCTCCATCTTGAAGACATCCGACGCGGAGCATCCGTCCAGACCGACGACTACCCAACAAATTAATATTCCTTTAAATGACATCATCCAAGATGGCGTCCCTTGAATTCTGATTGGCTTATAGAATTCTATCAGCCAATCGGAATTAAGGTAGGAAAAATCCTATTGGTTGATGCAATCAGCCAATAGGATTGAGCTCGCACTCTATTGGCTGTCTGGTTGGATGAAGACTTCGCCCGGCTTCGTTGAGGACTTAGGCCTGGTTGGGTGAAGACTTCTCAAGGTAGGGTGATCTTCAAGGGGGTAGTGTTAGGTTTTATTAAGGGGGTATTGGGTGGGTTTTAGAGTAGGGTTGGGTGTGTGGGTGGTGGGTTGTAATGTGGGGGGGGATTGTTATTTTATTTTACAGGTAATAGAGCTGATTACTTTGGGGCAATGCCCAGCAAAAAGCCCTTTTAAGGGCTATTTGTAATTTAGTATAGGGTAGGGATTTTTATTATTTTGGGGGGCTTTTTTATTTTATTAGGGGGATTAGATTAGGTGTAATTAGTTTAAGAAAATTGTAATTATTTTATTATTTTCTGTAATTATTTTTTTTGTACTTTAGTTAATTGTATTTAATTTTAATTAATTGTATTTCATTGTAGTTAATTTATTTAATTAATTTAATGTGTAGTGTTAGGTGTAATTTTAACTTAGGTTAGGATTTATTTTACAGGTAAATTTGTATTTATTTTAGCTAGGTAGTTATTAAATAGTTAATAACTATTTAATAACTATTGTACCTAGTTAAAATAAATACAAAGTTGCCTGTAAAATAAAAATAAACCCTAAACTAGCTACAATGTAACTAACTATTAGTTATATTGTAGCTAGCTTAGGGTTTATTTTATAGGTAAGTATTTAGTTTTAAATAGGAATTATTTAGTTAGTTATAGTAATTTTTATTTAGATTTATTAAAATTATATTTAAGTTAGGGGGTGTTAGGGTTACACTTAGATTTAGGGGTTAATATGTTTATTATAGTGGCGGCAGTGTAGGGGGGGACAGATTAGGGGTTAATAAATATAATGTAGGTGGCGGTGGGCTCCAGGAGCGGCAGTTTAGGGGTTAAACAATTTATTTAGTTGCGGCGGGGTCCAGAATCGGCAGGATAGGGGTTAATAACTTTATGTAGGTGGCGGCGGTATAGGGGGGCGGCAGATTAGTGGTTAATAAGTATAATGTAGGTGGCGGTGGGCTCGGTGAGGGGCAGTTTATGGGTTAATACATTTATTAGAGTTGCAGCGGGGTCTAGGAGTGGCGGTTTAGGGTTTAAACACTTTAATAGAGTTGTGGTGGGCTCCGGGAGCGGCGGTTTAGGGGTTAATAAGTATAATGTAGGTGGCGGCGGTGTAGGGGGGGCAGATTAGGGGTGTTTAGACTCGGGGTACATGTTAGGGTGTTAGGTGTAGACATTCCCATAGGAATCAATGGGATATCGGGCAGCAGCGAACATGAGCTTTCGCTGCTGTCAGACTCCCATTGATTCCTATGGCATCCACCGCCTCCAGGACCGGAATAGGGGCGAGCGTACCTGGTAGGTATTTGATAACTACCAAAAGTAGTCAGATTGTGCCAAACTTGCGTTCGGAACATCTGTAGTGACGTAACCATCGATCTGTGTCGGACTGAGTCTGGCGGATCGTATGTTACGTCACTATATTCTACTTTTGCTGGTCTGTAGGGTTTGATAACTACGGGGAATCAGGCTCACCGCAAATACGCTGCGGAATTCCAGCGTATTTGCAGTTGACAGCTTGATAAAGAGGCCTAAGGGTCTACAAGCAAACACTTACTAAATGCAGCCTATCAGTGTTGTTTTTAATCATCATTTTATGTGTGTTTCATAATTTTATTTTAACAACTCAATAAAAATTAAATTTTAACTGTTACCGGAAACCCTCCTGCCTTGAAGTCTGGGCATAGAGTTCTGAGTTTGCATTCTTTCGGTGGATTTCGCTTTATCCACAAATTTTTGCCAAAACTCACTAAATGCTGACTGAGGGACTAAAGCAAACACTCACTAAATGCTGACTGAAGGACTACAAACAAACAATAACTAAATGCTGACTGAGGGACTACAAGCAAACACTCACTAAATACTGACTAAGGGTCTACAAGCAAACATCACTAAATGCTTTTAAGACACAAAATATAAACAATGGCACTATGATAGGCAATCCCCACTAGTACAGGGAGTGCAGAATTATTAGGCAAATGAGTATTTTGACCACATCATCCTCTTTATGCATGTTGTCTTACTCCAAGCTGTATAGGCTCGAAAGCCTACTACCAATTAAGCATATTAGGTGATGTGCATCTCTGTAATGAGAAGGGGTGTGGTCTAATGACATCAACACCCTATATCAGGTGTGCATAATTATTAGGCAACTTCCTTTCCTTTGGCAAAATGGGTCAAAAGAAGGACTTGACAGGCTCAGAAAAGTCAAAAATAGTGAGATATCTTGCAGAGGGATGCAGCACTCTTAAAATTGCAAAGCTTCTGAAGCGTGATCATCGAACAATCAAGCGTTTCATTCAAAATAGTCAACAGGGTCGCAAGAAGCGTGTGGAAAAACCAAGGCGCAAAATAACTGCCCATGAACTGAGAAAAGTCAAGCGTGCAGCTGCCAAGATGCCACTTGCCACCAGTTTGGCCATATTTCAGAGCTGCAACATCACTGGAGTGCCCAAAAGCACAAGGTGTGCAATACTCAGAGACATGGCCAAGGTAAGAAAGGCTGAAAGACGACCACCACTGAACAAGACACACAAGCTGAAACGTCAAGACTGGGCCAAGAAATATCTCAAGACTGATTTTCCTAAGGTTTTATGGACTGATGAAATGAGAGTGAGTCTTGATGGGCCAGATGGATGGGCCCGTGGCTGGATTGGTAAAGGGCAGAGAGCTCAAGTCCGACTCAGACGCCAGCAAGGTGGAGGTGGAGTACTGGTTTGGGCTGGTATCATCAAAGATGAGCTTGTGGGGCCTTTTTGGGTTGAGGATGGAGTCAAGCTCAACTCCCAGTCCTATTGCCAGTTTCTGGAAGACACCTTCTTCAAGCAGTGGTACAGGAAGAAGTCTGCATCCTTCAAGAAAAACATGAATTTCATGCAGGACAATGCTCCATCACACGCGTCCAAGTACTCCACAGCGTGGCTGGCAAGAAAGGGTATAAAAGAAGAAAATCTAATGACATGGCCTCCTTGTTCACCTGATCTGAACCCCATTGAGAACCTGTGGTCCATCATCAAATGTGAGATTTACAAGGAGGGAAAACAGTACACCTCTCTGAACAGTGTCTGGGAGGCTGTGGTTGCTGCTGCAAGCAAAGTTGATGGTGAACAGATCAAAACACTGACAGAATCCATGGATGGCAGGCTTTTGAGTGTCCTTGCAAAGAAAGGTGGCTATATTGGTCACTGATTTGTTTTTGTTTTGTTTTTGAATGTCAGAAATGTATATTTGTAAATGTTGAGATGTTATATTGGTTTCACTGGTAAAAATAAATAATTGAAATGGGTATATATTTGTTTTTTGTTAAGTTGCCTAATAATTATGCACAGTAATAGTCACCTGCACAAACAGATATCCCCCTAAAATAGCTATAACTAAAAACAAACTAAAAACTACTTCCAAAACTATTCAGCTTTGATATTAATGAGTTTTTTGGGTTCATTGAGAACATGGTTGTTGTTCAATAATAAAATTAATCCTCAAAAATACAACTTGCCTAATAATTCTGCACTCCCTGTATTTGTTAGTGATATAGCTATTGCAAATTAGTGGTTTGCTGCTAAATTATATTAAACTATAATTATATCACTATATGTGGGTTGGTGCTTTGCATTAAAGTAAATTTTAGTAAAAAATTGTGGATAAAAAGAAATCCACAGAAATAATGCAAACTCAGCACTCTATGCCCAGACTTCAAGGCAGGGGGGGTTTCTGGTAACAGTTAAAATATAACCTTTATTGAGTTGTTAAAATAAAATCATGAAACACACATAAAATTATGATTAAAAACAACACTGAGAGGCTGCATCCAAATGAAGTATAAGTATGGTGATAGATAATATTATTGTGCCTTAGGTATAGTTGTATCAGACCACCACATAACTATCAATTGGTATTGGAGCCTTACTCCCTCTAGAGTGTAATAACAGAAGTGGGATAAATAAGGAGATCACAGAAGGGTTTAAATAATGGTAATGTTGTTCATACCTTTATTGGGCTAATAAATGCCTGCAGGGCTATAACAACAACAGGGGTGGGTAATAGTTAACCAACAGGAAGTTCAGTTTGGAGTTAGAATATCTATGGATATGGTAAAGATCCTTATCCAGTAGCCAGATGAAGATGACTAGGGTAGTTACATACAGGGGTCAAGTCCAGCGGGAACGCATGGGAACAGAGTTCCTGTACTATTTTTGCAGGTAGAATTTAGTTCCCCCTGGACAGAGAACATAAACTCTACAGTAAACATTGCTGCTGCTGGTGGGAGGAGCTGGAGCAAGGTCTGGTTAGAGGGATAGTGAGATCCTCTAGTAATGGACAGTAACACTTCCTACAATACACTAAATTTATGTCTGTCAGCATTCCTGCTGTGTAATCACCCTGCACTATGTGGTACACATTGTGATTACATTTCTGTGTGGCTTGCTCTGGTGTTATTTAGCTCCCTTCAGCAGAAATAGGACTATTGCACCTTAAGAAGGTGAGACTTTGTGACAGAGGAGGAGTCTCAGGCCCAAATGCCAACCATTCAGGCCTTTATTGCTTTTAATTTGCTTTTATTAACCAAGGTAATACAGTATGTGTGTGTGTGTGTGTGTGTGTGTGTGTGTGTGTGTGTGTGTATAAAACAATATTAATTGTGACGGGGGTGGAAGTCTTGGTTCCCACACTTTTTTTGTAGGACTTGACCCCTGGTTACATATAAATTGCAACAATGTGATAGAATATTGATAATGTTGTTTACAGCAGTCACGGCTGAAAACAATGAAGATCCTGTGTTGCACTTAGATCCTCCCAGCTAATGTGTCACAATTAACTATCTGGTAGCTACAGTCATAAAGTGAAATCACCCATTACAGTACAGAATGTTATTAAAGAATAAACTGGTACAATAATGTGTGTAAAAGCCAACTTTAATGGGGGGTTCAATAACTGTTATCACATTACCACAAGTGGCTTATTGCGATTTACTATATAACAGCAGCTGACAATTGAATAGTGTCCAACTATAATCTCGTCATATAGCCATCTGCCCCAGTTACAAAGAGTTCAATCTGTACTGTATTATCCAGATAAATGTGTAACGTCCCACAGGGGGGAATTTAATATTATATAGTAAATGCAACTATGTTGCCAAGAAATCCCTGTGTTGTTAACTCAATTACAGTTGTTCTGATGTCAGTTTTACACCCAATAGGGCTGACTACTATATCACATACATAACTATAATCTCTTAACTCCTGTATATCTCAATGATGCATGATTAAGAGGTGTTAACCTCGAAACGTTGCTGTATAGCTCAACAGTATAGGCTATGGTATTGCCCGCTTTTGGCCATAAAAAGCTGAACAAAATAAATAAAGTGTGCCATAATCACACACTACCCTGCTTCTACAGTTCACAGACTAAGCTCTTTAACATGACACCTGGTAATGGCGTCCCATTCCGCAATGCTGGTTGCGCTAGCAAATACTATCAACTACTAGAGGTCAGCTCTAAGGAAGAGCTTCAACAGTGTTAAGTCTAAAATGGTAATGGTGTCCCACTCCGCAACGCTGGTTGCTCTAGCAAATACTATCAACTACTAGAGGTCAGTTTTAAAGAAAAGTTTCAACTGTGTTGAGTCTAAAAAAGCGTCCTGTGAGCTGCTGACACGTTTCACCTGTTTGGGCTTTTTCAAAGGCTGCAAGCCGCCGGTATGGATAGAATTAAAGTTCCGGTTGTACAGGAAGTACCGCCTCCTATGGATTGTAATAGGATTCTTTACAGGTCAATCAAATGGACAAATAATGTTTCATTAAAGGTGGTATACACTGCATTGGTATTTTTCAAATGGTTAAATTGATTATTTCCTTATGATGCATACATCTTACTATGGTAGCTGGCTCAGTAATGTTGGTATGGTCCGATGTTACACTACTATGTGTACCAGTTCGATTTCATATCCATTTCTACTAATAATTCTTATCATATTTAACTTACAGATCTACAGTACAGTATTGAGGAAGTGATAGATAGGATCCATTATTTGAATGACTATATTATATACTGTCCATCTTAAAGGGACATAATACTCATGTGCTAAATCACTTGAAACTGATGCAGTATAACTGTAAAAAGCTGACAGGAAAATATCACCTGAGCATCTCTATTTAAAAAAGGAAGATATTTACCTCACAATTTCCTCAGCTCACCAGAGTAAATTCTGTGTAAAAAGCTGTGCAGCTGCAGGTAAAAATAAATAAATTAAGAAATGAACTGCAGCCATTCAGCATCAACAGTGCTGAGGTCATGAACTCTTTTACTGTGATCTCATGAGATTTCACTTAACTCTCATGAGATTTCATAGTAAACTTCCTTAAACTGAATAAGGAAATAACATAAGAGTGCACAAAGCTCACTCCTTTGCCTGTCCTTGAACAGGCATACTGATTTGCTGCCTAAAGTCCTTTGCAATGGGGTTTAAATACTTAGGACATTTTGTGGTAAAATATCTTCCTTTTTTACATAGAGATGTTTAGGTGATATTTTCTAGTCAGCTTTTTACAGCTATGCTGCATCACTTTCAAGTGTTTCAACATTTGGGTATCATGGCCCTTTAATATAATTGTTAGGAGTCTCATATGTATGGTAGAGAGCGATATATCGTTAATAAATGCTCTAATGTGTATCCCGCATTATTACTTAGGTTTGCGAATCACAGAGTTATTCTAGATAGTGGTGTGAGGTGATGTAACTTTACACTGAATAATTTAATGATAAGTTAAGTCATTCAAATCAAAGTAATAATTAAATGTGAAACCATGACGGCTGTGCATAAAGATTCTAATGACATAGTGTTCTCAATTGTGTGTATATATCCAGCAGGGATGGACTGGAACCAAAAAAAGGCCCGGGCATTTTAGGGCAAAAAGGCCCACCTCCTCCATTCACCATTTCTTATTCACATACATGCAGGCACACAACATATATAGCATTCACATACATGCAGCCACACATCACACACAACACATACTACACACTATTCACATAGATGCAGACACACACCATTCACATACATGCAGGCACACAACACACACACTACACAGCATTCACATACATACAGGCACACAACACACACACACTACACATCATATGGCACAATTGCACAAATTATTTGTCACATAACACTACTGTAACACATATATATGGCACAAAGTATTATGTCACTTCATAACACATGACTTATAGCTATAGCATGGTGATCTCTGAATTTGATTGTTTTTGTTACCTTGGATGATCATCATATCTCTTCAATTCAAGACTTCAAGAGATTAATGATGAATCTGATCATCCAAGCTAGCAGAAACAATTGCATTATGAGTCACTCACAGTCACATACTGATATATGCTGAATCAGATTGAATATATCAGTATGTGACATGTGAAGAATGACAGTGACTTATGACAGTCAGTTAGTTATGTGACATGGCGTGTGAGTGAGTGATGATGACTGACTCATATATTAATAATTTATTTATGATAATATCATATCATTGGTATATTAATTTCTGCAGTGACGGATTTTACTATGGAGTGTGAGCCAGCATTCCAGATTTCCAGGCAGCAATAATAAAAAAAAAAATAACCAACAGAGCTTAGCCTTACCTGACGATGCTAAATCCCTGATATGTTTTCACCTGACGGAGGTCAGTGGTCTTAGTCTCTTAAGACTCTCTGCTGTGCCTGCTTCTTCCACTTGACACTGCCAGAGACACTGTAAAGTAGAGACCACAGTTGTTGTTTTGCAATTTTCCTTCCCAATGGCACAGCATACACACACCCACCCAGCCCAACCCAGCAAATTGAGATGGTTGGAGGACCATGGTGGCACGTGTTATCCCATACCTACGGCCGCAGAGGAATATTGATTGAGCGGCCAGCCCCCCTGCCAGTGCTTACTGCCTAGTAAAAAAAAAAAAAAAAGGCCCGTCTGGCCCTGCCCTGTCTGTCTCTCTGACCAGCTCACCTGGCCACCTGCTGAGCTTGGCCGCAGCTCTAACCTTTCAAGTCCAGTCTGTCTCCTCACGATTGGGAATCGGGATCGTATCTCGTCTCAGGAAACAGTGTTGTGGTATGTATCTTTGTCTGACACCTGAGCACCTGCCTCTGTCACTCGTCTCACTCTCATCTCTCTGACAGCCTCTGTGTTCTCTCTGGCATGCCGGCATCAGTATAGTGCAGCCGCGTGCCGCGGGGCATGTCACTCACAGGCCAGCAGTCATGCTCAGTCAGACTGTCAGTACTAGTAGAATTAATCACCGGTGTAGACAGTGCGCCTGTGCAGCCGCCTTGGGAATGGGTCTGGGAAAAGCCAGGATTGGAATATGATTGGCTGGCGGGCGGCTGCTGAATTAACTTCACTCAAGATCAAGAAATTAAAACAAAAATCAAGATGATATACAGGGAGTGCAGAATTATTAGGCAAATTAGTATTTTGACCACATCATCCTCTTTATGCATGTTGTCTTACTCCAAGCTGTATAGGCTCGAAAGCCTACTACCAATTAAGCATATTAGGTGATGTGCATCTCTGTAATGAGAAGGGGTGTGGTCTAATGACATCAACACCCTATATCAGGTGTGCATAATTATTAGGCAACTTCCTTTCCTTTGGCAAAATGGGTCAAAAGAAGGACTTGACAGGCTCAGAAAAGTCAAAAATAGTGAGATATCTTGCAGAGGGATGCAGCACTCTTAAAATTGCAAAGCTTCTGAAGCGTGATCATCGAACAATCAAGCGTTTCATTCAAAATAGTCAACAGGGTCGCAAGAAGCGTGTGGAAAAACCAAGGCGCAAAATAACTGCCCTTGAACTGAGAAAGGTCAAGCGTGCAGCTGCCAAGATGCCACTTGCCACCAGTTTGGCCATATTTCAGAGCTGCAACATCACTGGAGTGCCCAAAAGCACAAGGTGTGCAATACTCAATGACATGGCCAAGGTAAGAAAGGCTGAAAGACGACCACCACTGAACAAGACACACAAGCTGAAACGTCAAGACTGGGCCAAGAAATATCTCAAGACTGATTTTTCTAAGGTTTTATGGACTGATGAAATGAGAGTGAGTCTTGATGGGCCAGATGGATGGGCCCGTGGCTGGATTGGTAAAGGGCAGAGAGCTCCAGTCCGACTCAGACGCCAGCAAGGTGGAGGTGGAGTACTGGTTTGGGCTGGTATCATCAAAGATGAGCTTGTGGGGCCTTTTCGGGTTGAGGACGGAGTCAAGCTCAACTCCCAGTCCTACTGCCAGTTTCTGGAAGACACCTTCTTCAAGCAGTGGTACAGGAAGAAGTCTGAATCCTTCAAGAAAAACATGATTTTCATGCAGGACAATGCTCCATCACACGCGTCCAAGTACTCCACAGCGTGGCTGGCAAGAAAGGGTATAAAAGAAGAAAATCTAATGACATGGCCTCCTTGTTCACCTGATCTGAACCCCATTGAGAACCTGTGGTCCATCATCAAATGTGAGATTTACAAGGAGGGAAAACAGTACACCTCTCTGAACAGTGTGTGGGAGGCTGTGGTTGCTGCTGCACGCAATGTTGATGGTGAACAGATCAAAACACTGACAGAATCCATGGATGGCAGGATTTTGAATGTCCTTGCAAAGAAAGGTGGCTATATTGGTCACTGATTTGTTTTTGTTTTGTTTTTGAATGTCAGAAATGTATATTTGTGAATGTTGAGATGTTATATTGGTTTCACTGGTAAAAATAAATAATTGAAATGGGTATATATTTGTTTTTTGTTAAGTTGCCTAATAATTATGCACAGTAATAGTCACCTGCACACACAGATATCCCCCTAAAATAGCTAAAACTAAAAACAAACTAAAAACTACTTCCAAAAATATTCAGCTTTGATATTAATGAGTTTTTTGGGTTCATTGAGAACATGGTTGTTGTTCAATAATAAAATTAATCCTCAAAAATACAACTTGCCTAATAATTCTGCACTCCCTGTATTGCTTGCAACAATAATAATACAGCAAAGCAGTAGAAACATATAAAAGTTTAATACAGAGTAGTAAAAACATACAAAAATAATAAACGTTTAATAAATAAATATATTAAAAAAAAAAAAAAAATCAGTTCTCAACAATAAAACATTTTTGACTATTTAGTCCGGGCCTGATATCCAGTTTATTGCTGGAGATTAGTATTTATGTGGAATAATGTACAGATCCATAATTGAATAGTGTACATTGAGTGAATGTTCTGTGTGACATTATCTGATGTGCTGGGATATGCTAGGGGTTAAATGTGATGAGCATGTGTTATTTTTAATCAGTTACTGACAATTACTACATATATAATATATATATATATATATATATATATATATATATATATATATATATATATATATATATTTAGTATATATATCTCCATATCAGAGTGAGGTATATCCTTGACAAGTAAATGAGGGTGATGTGAAATAATTATGAATAATGAAACAAAACATTGTGAGTGCATACAAACAAAAGCAAATAAGTGTAGTGCTAAGAACTAAATAAAGATAATAAAGCTTATCATTGTGGCCACTCAATGTCAAAATAAGATTTGTTGTTGACACCTTATAATTAGTTCTTGTATCATCAGAATGAGTATCAATATTGACACTTAATATTTGACTCTGTTTGTGTATCTATACCAAAGATATGGAACAATAAGAATTTATTAATATGAATGTTTCATACTGTAATTACAGAAATATGTAGTAGTTATTCCATTCATTTATTCCGTTAGGATGGACAGTGTTTAATAAATATATCCATCTACTCTCAGCTTTGAGGAGTGCAGTTTCTAAATCTCCTCCTCTAATTCCTAGGGTGACTTTCTCAATACCCCAACATTGGAGTTTGTCTCTATTGGAGCAGTGGTGTGTCAGGAAATGTGATGCTACGCTAGTGATTGCTTTCCCTTTTTCCAGGTCTTTAACTGCATTTTTAATGTTGCGTAGATGCTCCATCAATCACAATATTATCTTATGGCTGGTCATCTCTATATAGAGTAGATTATATCTGCACCGTAGTGCATAAATCACTCCCTCAGTATTGAGCTGATGTATCATTTAATTGGATGTTTGACCCCAAATCTGTCTTCGATTTGGGATGTTTTCACTATATGTTTGCATATACTGCAGTTGCCACATCTGAATGTGCCAGGATTGAATGCTGATTATGTTCTTTTTACACAGAGATGACTGCTACTGACTATATCTTTCAAGTTTTTAGTACTTCTGTAGCCAATTGCTGGTTTGTCCCCTAACTTGGTTTTAAGGATTGGGTCTGTCATTAAGATATTCCAATGTTTCTTATTGATTTCAATTATCTGAGGAGTTTGAGTGTTATAGGTAAGGATTAGCCTGGGAGCTTTGGAGTCAGTTTTTATCTTTTTGTATAGTAATTATTTTTGGTTAGTATGTAATGCTCTATACCTTGCTCTCTTTATGCTCCTTTTACTATAGCCTCAATTTATTAGTCTTTGTTCAAGTTCAGTGGCTCTCAGTTTGAATGTTTGTTCATCAGAACAGTTTCTCCGTATTCTCAGGAATTCACCGGTTGGCAAGCCTCTGATGGTTCCTGGGGCATGTGCACTGGTATTGTACAGATTCCTTGACAAAGCATACCAGCGAAATGTACGTCAGAACTGAAACTGTTCTATATTGAGTTTTATTGCGTCTCTACACTAGCCAGGACACCTGGGGGCTTAGCGCTATTGTCTTGCTACTAAAGAGGTTTTGGTTTCGGCGGTCACACTCCTGCTGATCCATTTACCTCTTTGCAAGTTTGGCGATTTGAAGCATTTGTTACAGCATATCTGCTTTTGTACCCTTACATTGTGGTGTTATCAAGGCTTATGTGACGCTTTTATATATTTTAAAATAAATTTGTATCCAAGTTTTGCCTAGTGTACTGTTTTCCCATCAGTATAAAGTGGGAGTGCGCATATCCTTGAGCTTAGTCGAAAGCTCCAACAAATGTGAGTAGTCATTTGTTACAAAACAACTACTTCCTCAAAGTGCCGTTACAGATTCACACTATGTTGCAATTTTCTGTTTCCTTTTTTATGGGATCTCACTGAGGAATTCTAACAAGCTGAAAAACTCATCCAGAGGACACAGACATATCCTTGATTCAGAACTTTATTTGGTTTTCCTTTTATGATTTTTGTTATCACATTTATTTAACATTTTTTTCTTTGTGATATTCGGTATATTTATTGTAATTGTACAGTAGGCTGTTGGTTGCCGTTTTCTTCCTATGCAGATCGGTTTTAATATCCCCTTGGGTATTTTTATATATCGTTAGATTTAAAAAATTAATGGCACTTTGGCTAGTTTCATATCTCAATTTGACATTTAAATCATTGTGATTTAATATATTAAGGAATTCTTGTAATTAATCAAACATTCCTTCCCAAATTAAGAAAATATCATCAATGAAACACAGCCATAAGGGGATCATATTTCTATATCCAGTGTTAATATCAGTGAACACATGTTCTGCCTCCCACCAGCCTAGGAATAAATTGGCGTAGGTGGGGGAACATGCTATCCCCATGGCTGTTCCACGGGTTTGAAGATAAAATTTGTTATTGAATATGAAAAAAATTATAGTTCAGTATGAAATTTAATAACTTAATCACAAATTTGTTGTGATCTGCATCTTCTTTAGATTTAAGTTCAAGAAAATACTGTACTGTTTTATCGCCCATATTGTGGTCAATCGATGTATATAGAGATTCCATGTCTGTGGTGACTAACCATGTGATTTCACTTAAACTGACATCCTCCAATCTCCGTAGTATCTTCATGGTGTCTCGTATATAGGAGGGTAATTCCTGGACATATTCCCTCAATCTAAAGTCCACATATTGACTTGCTTTCTCAGTGAGACAACCCATTCCCAAGACTATAGATCTTCCGGGAGGTATTTGTTGATTTTTATGAACCTTTGTTATTAAATACAAGGTGGCTATCTTAGGATTTGATACTGTTAGAAATCTTGTTTCTTTTTCAGATATTATTCCTTCAACAAAAGCCTGATTAATCATATTTTTATAGATTTTTGAGTATCCCATCATTGGGTTGTGTAAAAGTTTAGTATAGCAGCTTTGATTTCTTAATTGTTTGTTGGCCTCCTTGAGGTACAAATCCAGGGGCCATATAACTATGTTACCCACCTTATCTGCATTGCAAATGACTATTTCCTCATTATTTCTTAAGTCTTGAAGGGTCATCCATTCCTTGTATGTTAGATTTTGATGTACCGGAGACATCTGCAGCACGGTGATGTCAATACATACTTTCTCATTAAAGATATCTAACTGGGGGGTGTTAATATTCCTGGGCATAAAGGTGGATCTATTTTTATCACAACAAATTTGTGATCAAGTTGTTAAATTTCATACTGAACTATAATTTCTTCATATTCAATAACAAATGTTGTCTTCAAACCAGTGGAACAGCCATGGGGACAGCATGTGCCTCCACCTACGCCAATTTATTCCTAGGCTGGTGGGAGGCAGAACATGTGTTCACTGATATTAACACTGGATATACAAATATGATCCCCTTATGGCTGTGTTTCATTGATGATATTTTCTTAATTTGGGAAGGAATGTTTGATTAATTACAAGAATTCCTTAATATATTAAATCACAATGATTTAAATGTCAAATTGAGATATGAAACTAGCCAAAGTGCCATTAATTTTTTAAATCTAACGATATATAAAAATACCCAAGGGGATATTAAAACCGATCTGCATAGGAAGAAAACGGCAACCAACAGCCTACTGTACAATTACAATAAATATACCGAATATCACAAAGAAAAAAATGTTAAATAAATGTGATAACAAAAATCATAAAAGGAAAACCAAATAAAGTTCTGAATCAAGGATATGTCTGTGTCCTCTGGATGAGTTTTTTCAGCTTGTTAGCATTCCTCAGTGAGATCCCATAAAAAAGGAAACAGAAAATTGCAACATAGTGTGAATCTGTAATGGCACTTTGAGGAAGTAGTTGTTTTGTAACAAATGACTACTCACATTTGTTGGAGCTTTCCACTAAGCTCAAGGATATGCGCACTCCCACTTTATACTGATGGGAAAACAGTACACTAGGCAAAACTTGGATACAAATTTATTTTAAAATATATAAAAGCGTCACATAAGCCTTGATAACACCACAATGTAAGGGTACAAAAGCAGATATGCTGTAACAAATGCTTCAAATCGCCAAACTTGCATTGCAAATGACTATTTCCTCATTATTTCTTAAGTCTTGAAGGGTCATCCATTCCTTGTATGTTAGATTTTGATGTACCGGAGACATCTGCAGCACGGTGATGTCAATACATACTTTCTCATTAAAGATATCTAACTGGGGGGTGTTAATATTCCTGGGCATAAAGGTGGATCTATTTTTATCACAACAAATTTGTGATCAAGTTGTTAAATTTCATACTGAACTATAATTTCTTCATATTCGATAACAAATGTTGTCTTCAAACCAGTGGAACAGCCATGGGGACAGCATGTGCCTCCACCTACGCCAATTTATTCCTAGGCTGGTGGGAGGCAGAACATGTGTTCACTGATATTAACACTGGATATACAAATATGATCTCCTTATGGCTGCGTTTCATCGATGATATTTTCTTCATTTGGGAAGGAACGTTTGATCAGTTACAAGAATTCCTTAATATATTAAATCACAATGATTTAAATATAAAATTGTCATATGAAGCTAGCCAAAGTGCCATTATTTTTTTAAATCTAACGATATAGAAAAATACCCAAAGGGATATTAAAACCGATCTGTATAGGAAGAAAACGGCAACCAACAGCCTACTGTACAGTACCAGTGCACATGCCCCAGGAACCATCAGAATCTTGCCCACCAGTGAATTCCTGAGAATACAAAGAAACTGTCCTGATGAACAAACATATAAGGTAGCAACGTTTCGAGGTTAACACCTCTTAATCATGCATCATTGAGATATACAGGAGTTAAGAGATTATAGTTATGAATGTGATATAGTACTATACACACGGTGGTATAACGGCAGACCCACTGTCTGTCAGCCCTATTGGATGTAATACTGACATCAGAACAACTGTAATTGAGTTAACAACACAGGGATTTTATTACAAGGACAGAGACTCCTATTTTGCTTTATGTTTTCCTTTATTGCTCATACAGCATTTTAACTAATACATATAATGTAAAGGAAAAAACAATAGACATATGGTAAAAACAAAAACCAATGAAAACACAGTAAGAATGGTCAGTTGAAGAAGAGGCCAATCAGAACTGACCAAATGACCATAAACAGTTCAATATTACCCCAATGTTCCTCTTTTCTCTTTGCTGCTCAGAGAGACAAATTAAGTATTCAGTGCTCCATTTCGGTTTTATAATATAATTTTTTTATTATTATTATTATTTTCATTTTATTCTATTGTATGTCATTTTATTTTATTGCATATTAATTGTCTTTAGTTGTTTTACATTAGTTTATTTGTTTTATCTGTTCATTTTTCTCTCTCTTCTTCTTTTTTCTTTGGTCTTTTATTCCTTCAGCTGATTTGGTTTATTATTTTATTTATCTTATTTTATTTTCATTTTATTTTCATTTTATTGTTATTTTCTTTTTCACTTATTTCTGGTTTGTTTTTTGATGGCTACTATATTTTGTGTTCCTTCCTATCTGTTTTCTATTTCAGGTGTTTTTTTTTTTTTTTAATTTTTTTTTTTTATTGAAGTTAAAGTATAGATTAACAAACAAACAAGGTTCGCCCTGAGGCCAATATTACATCAGAGTAAATAATACATTGTCTATCAACTGACATTATTAGAAAAAGAAAGGCAAAATACATAAGTAACAATATGATTACACATCAAGTCTTAATATGAAAATAGACAAAGGTTTAGGCGAGGTAGAATATAACTTCATTTCATATGATAATATTAACAAATGATCTCCACAGTACTATAGAAAACAATCAGTGGAATATCAGAGTCAGAGGTATCAGACTGTGGAGAATTAGCTTATGTGTCAGCCACTCTTGGGCTGAAATATATAGGGGGGGGGGATATTCAGCGGGTAAGCACCGCTATACGTATAGGGAAGAGAATGGAGAGGCGGGGGGAGGGCGGAGCCTTATATGAGTAATTTAAAGTATATAATAAAAGCTTAGATATGTGTAAATGGAGGGGCCCCAAAACTGTCTAGAGAAGATTTTATCTAGTAAATCATAGAGCAAATTAGGGTATTCTCTATCTTTAAGCTTTCCCTCTAATAATATAATTGTGCCTATAGGACTGAAAAAAAGTTATCTAGCAGAGGAGTATTATCAGGGTTTAGGATGGCTTAGTACTGTCATCATGGTAAGACTTATAAACTTTGGGCCAAGAGGTTAGGGGAGTAGGCTAGGTTTGATCATAGTGAAGTTCTGCAAGAGCAGGGATATTAGGGAGTGTGGAATATAGGGGACTTCCAGGGGAGCTCCTCACCTGGGGAAATGCTAGCTGTAAGCGATGTGGGGGAAAGGAGTAAGGGTATGACCCGCAGGCAGCAAACCAGCGGGAAAGGGAGGTGAGGAGCTCAGCTGGAGCCGGAGAAATTCTGCATAGGGGGTATATCATTGTTGGCAGGGAGCATGTGCGGGCTAAGTAGAGAGAGTTCCCCTATATAGGGGGGATGATAATATCTCTGAAAATACCTAAAACATGAAAAACAAACAAAATAAATATAAATAACAGAGCTCAGCGTCAGAGGCATAAGATAGCTATATGAGCTGAAGAAAATTAATATCACTGATAACGCTGTTATAGAGTTCTATGATAGAGCTAGACACCATTTGGGTGTACATTAGGAGAGGACCAATTAGAAAAGCATATATGATCATTCCTACATGTAAAACTAAACACATACATATATATGCCTATTTGTAAGGTGAGAGAGAACACTTAGTCTGGATAAACAGCAATATATAAAATTGGAGAGATAGAATTATAAGCTATATAAACAGCTCAAGAGCTCAATTTATTTACTTAGAGGTAGGATAGTCTGCTCTGCATTGTTGGAAGGATACTTGGCCCTTGTTAGGACATCCTCTAAAATTGTATATTATCAATACCTACTGTGCTGTCCGAGTAAATGATAATAAGCACATATAAAATAGTGTCAGTCTAATTCCTCAATTTGGCGGTAAGGCATTTAGGGCATCATAGTATATGGGGTCAGTAATTAAAGGTCCAGATATAAAGACCACATTCAATAGAATATTTATAACTTTTATATAAACCATTGCAGTTATGTAATATTTCTTAACCTTATAAAAATTAACCTTAACAACAGAGTGGCTCTCTGTCTAATATTAGCTAACCAGACGGTGCCCGTTACATAGTTCTTTAACTGATATGCCCATACTAACCAAAAAATATGTTCAAGTATAAACTGCATGTAGATGTGTAAAAGTAGCTTCAATTCATAGCTGGAGCAATTATTATATAGAAAATCAAACCTAACAAGGAATATGATAACTGAGAAAATAGAAACAGTGTAAGACACTTTAGTGGCGACAGTTCCATTAGTATAGAATAACGACTGTTTACCCATGTAATAGGGATATCTGGGCTAGAATTCTTAAAAGCTGCTGTTAATAGCAATTGAACTAGTAGTTAAATATCTATAAGCTGCTGCAAAGCATATTAGTAACAATAAACGAGGTGGATAACAAGTATTAGCTAACTTAACCTAGAGTCCCGAACATGTACTGAAACATATAGTAAGGTTAACCAACCCTAACATATAATGGTGCATACTATTAACTGCAAAGGTGTCTATTCATAACAACATTATAAACTGTTCAAGGCGAATGAGCTATGGCGTTAGCTAATATCTGATTCTAAACCTTTGTTACAAGTAAATGGATGTAATCAGTGTACATCATAGATGCAAATATAGATGTATAAACAGAAAAGGACAAACCTATGCCAGTAGGTAGCTATACAGTTAAAGGCAAATAATAAATTTAGCATAGGCTGGACACAATCCTATAGGATTTTATAATGATACTGGTCTGTTCTGTCGTGCAGCGTATATACTTTGCTTTTAAAAGCTGAGCTATAATGCCTATTATTGGCATGACTTATAACTAAGAAGGGCCACGTGGGGCCATAGATTTCACGATAAAGAATGTGAGTAAACTATGGTAAGCGGCTGATAAGCAACACACTACTAAAGTGAAGACCAATAGCCAATTTCATCACACAAATAAGTCAGTAATATTATTTAGCTAGTAACCGCAATCTAACGGGGTCTAATATCACCAGCATAAATCTAGGCAGTTTTGACCAATGCATGCACCTTAACAGCAATAATATGACTACAGTTAGATTTATATAGAGTGCATCATTTTGCTAGCATTTAGTAAAATTAAAGGAGCATAGGATATTCTCCAAATATGTTCGTCTTACTATGGTTCTATTACTCGACTTTTCCTATAACCCCAAGAGACAGTGTTATATGTATATAGGGGAGGGGGAGGGGGAAGAAGAGATAGCATGGCACATTACAACATAATCTTCTAATCACATGTTCTGAATAAAACGTAGGACAACTTGTTAATAAATTGACTGTACTCCCTGTAGGATCATATACAGAGCACAATAAAAACATGTACCCCATATTAATGAAAAATAGAGCTCTAAACTATGACAGTCGTGGGTGAAATATATCCACTAGGCATTGCCCCTATTCAGATACAAAAAGTAGTAGCATCCTGTATGAACATTAGTGTAATAAATGAGACAGCATAGGTTAGCATTAAACAGTTGATGCAGTATAGCAGTTTGCATTGCAGACAGCTTCATTAGAGCTAGTGCCAGTGAAGAGAGAAAATGTAAAACGTCTTAGCTGTGTTAAGTCTCTCCCCGTGGGGGTGGTGGTCTGTTCCTATGCAGTGAAGATACAGTCCAGAGTAACATTAAATTTAACTCTTTTGGCAAGGAAGCTTAGTAAACAGCCGCAGGAGGCATTGTCATAAAAAAAAAGAAAAAAAAATATACTGGCGAAACCAGAACATAAACTTGTAGCAGGTATATTATAAGAATATAAATGTCAAGGAACAAAAGTACAAACACATCTGTCCCTCAGTATACCATTCTTACATCTGGTGTCACTGAAAGTCTCCAATTTATCCGACACCCAAACGAGACCAGTTTTCATGCAGTCCGGTACTCTGGGGACCCAAACCGCTGAACAGCCTCGCCTGTACCGACCAAGTTCCACTCGGTTTCGAAACAAGCACAGCTAAGTTACATGTGTTTGCAGGGGGACTGTATGAAGTCATATCGCCCAGATATCCAGTGATGCCATAGGATTTCGAGCTCACGGTAAATGCGGGAGCTGTAGGATGCTCTAGGTACACACTAGTGGCGCAGGGAACCGGGCTGACACAGGTGACGGATAGAGTCCCAAGATCTTCTCTGTTCACTGGTGTAGGGGTATGAACCGTTTTCACCCCCGGCTGACTTTCGTCAAGTGTTTCTACCGCTGGGAGCGATGTGATCGTCTTCCACCGTTCAGCGTATCCTCGAGGTGTTCCATTTTGGGGCTCCATGCTTTGAGGTCTCTTCTCAGTGAGAATAGCTGTATTTTCGTTAGGTAAGACTGGCGGTACCCTGTCTGTACCTCTGCACACTGCGATGAAATCTTCATAGTGGTCGTCAAGCTTAGTATGTAGATGTTCAAATAAGGACCACAGTGTGAGATAGGGAGTCTCCATATTCAGGCTGCATAAAAGGCCTCAAACCTCTGCGCCCTCTGCACACAATTTTATAGTTATGGTAGGGATAATCGTTTCTGAAAAGATATCGGTTAGGTTCAGTTAGGTCCAGAGACTATCAGGAAGCTGGTATAATAGTTGGTAACCTAGTATTAAGGAGTAAGTGGCCTCTTTAGATTATTTGTGATCGGAGCTCTAGAGATTAACGACCGTCCATGTTGTCAGTTGGCTCCGCCCCCTATTTCAGGTGTTTTTAGTGATTTTCCTATGTATTTTCTTACCATTTTACCATCCGGTTTTCCTGTGCACTTCTATTGCAGTACCTATCTTTGTTTCCCTTCTTCCTTCTTGTCCCGACCCATCTTGTTGTGACATCATTTCCCACCCTTTTACCCGCCTTCTTTCAAATTCCTCAGCTCTGTCAGTCTCTCAGGAGTCCATCACAGCTGTTACCTGTCATAGAAAAATTTTGTTACAACGATTTTCTGCCTCTGCTGCATTTGCAACATTTGTTGCTTTCTACTGCATAGGCTTGTATTAAACATTTGTTTTTACTCTGCTGGCTGTTGGAAATAGAATTGTTTTTAAACAAAAACTGTTTTTTGGTGTTAGTGTTTTATCAGACATTTTATAAAACATCTTATTCTTTATTCATATTTAAATGTTATTGTTTATTATATTCCTATATTATTGTTTATTAGTTTAAGCATCTTTTATTTTATTTTATTTATTTAAAGATGTCTGAGGAAAGTAAATCTCAGTGCTCTGAGACAAATATTCAGAGTATGATTGATTCTTCTCTTCAGGCTCTTAGAGATGAGATGCCACAACATAATCAATCTCTTTCTGACCAAGCTAATAATACTCAGACTTGTCGTCCCAGAAAGGCTTCTTGCAAAAGAAAGCATATTATAAATAAAGATAATAAATATATCTCTGGTTTTAAGCCTAAAAAGAAATTGTCACGTCTGCATAGATCAGACATTTCCTACTCTGCTCCTAAGTGCAGAAAAGTAATTTCTTCAGATGAAGATGATATGGATAATAGTAATGTAAATATTTCTAAACCTAAAGTTTCTAGAAAAAGAAAAATGTTAGATTCTGACTCTTCCGTCTACAGAATCTAATATTTCTGCTTTGCAATATGTAGAAAATTTTGATAATGATGATTCTGATGAGGCTTCTAATTCTGCTTGGCAATTTAAGAATATTTATTCTAAGGAAAGTTCTTCATCCTCTCAAAATTCTTCTAAAGCAAAGAAATCTAAGAAAATAAATGTTAAAATACAAAGATTAATTGACAATATGTGTGATCCTTATACGGACCCTAATGACCTTCAGCACCCCAGATCATCCTAATGGCGCCCTTCTAAAAGGGTTGCAAAATTTTTGGATTTTTATATTCGCAGACCCTTATCCAAAAAGACTAAGTATATTTTGAAAGCTGAATGTCCTCACCCAGAACTTCCCCATAATACCAATATCACCCCCGATATTGACAAGAAGTTGCTTAAATTTATTGGACACAAAAATGTTAATTTAAGGAAAGGCCCTGATAGATTTTTAAAGTCTTGTCAAGACAAGCTATTAGATGTTTTAGGTACTGTGGCAAAATTATTTGAATTATTCGAAGAGTCCATTTCTAATAATTCCTTCTTAGACCCTTATTTATCTAGGGAATGGCTGCAAAGGGCTATTTATATTTTGGGAGATGCCAACCCAGCCATTGCCTCTCAGAGGATATGGTTAATTCTTAGGTGTATTGACACTAACATTACGGACTTTGCTTCCACTGAAATGGGTCTTCAAGCTGATGGTTTGCTTTTTGGAGATTCTAGTCTTAAAGAATTAAGCTCATATGTTAACAACTTTAACTCCTTAAATAAAATTAAATCCAACACCAAAAAGATTTTCAACCAGTTCCAACAGCCGCAGATAATTTTTGGAAGGGCTGGAAAAGGAAGATACCACTTTCCCAGCCGCTTTCCCTCCAATTCAAGGTCTCATTTCCAAAACTTTGTTCCCCAAAATTCCTCACTTGCAGGTTTCTTCCCATCAAGATCAAAATATCAACCATCCAGAAATTTCAGATCATATCAAAGCAGATCATCTAGAAGACCCTTCCAGAGGAAGTTTTCTCACCTCTTCTTTCACAAATTTTTCCTATCAAAGAATTGGGGGCAGACTAGCTCATTTTATTTCAGAGTGGCAAAAAATTACAGCAGATCCTTGGGTTCTACAAGCGGTTTCCGGCATTCTATAGACTTTATTCATCTTCCTTTCCAGGAGTTCTTTCCCATACCAATAAAGTTTTCAAAAGAAGACCAAAATCTTCTAGATATAGAAATTTCAGATCTAGTTTCAAAACAAGCCATAGAAATTGTTTACTCCAAAGAAAATTCTTTCATAAGCAACATGTTTCTAGTGAAAAAGAAAGAAAGTTCTTTCCGTCCAGTAATAAATCTAAAGTATCTGAATTATTTTCTTGTTTACAATCATTTCAAGATGGAAGGCATTCATCTTTTAAGGGATTGCCTTTACAACAAAGATTGGTTAGTCAGATTAGATTTGAAAGATGCTTATTTTGCAGTCCCTATTCATTTAGATTTTCGAAAATATTTAAGATTTTTCTGGAAAAACAACCTTTGGCAGTTCACTTGTCTTTCATCTGCTCCTTGGGCATTCTCGAGGATTCTCAGGCCTGTTGTTGCTTGGCTTCGCAAAAGAGGAATTTGTCTTATTATTTACCTGGACGATATCCTAATTATTCATCAATCTCCATCAATTCTCAAGGAATATTTGAATATTTCTATTCATCTCCTTCAATCTCTAGGTTTCATTATAAATTTCAAGAAGTCTTCTCTTATTCCATCCCAGATTCTGACTTTCTTAGGTTTCAACATAGATACCTTGACAACAACTCTCAGTTTACCTCTAGACAAGATAAAAAGAATAAAGAAAGATTTCTTATATTCTATCCAGAGACAGTTTCCCTATTCGTCTTTTAGCTCGAATTATAAGTCTCCTGTTTTCATCTATACAAGCTATTTTTCCTGCGCCTCTTAATTACAGAGCTCTTCAGAGATTGAAGATTCATTATCTTCAGAAAGATTTCCCTTACCAACACATGATTTCCCTTTCGGAAGAAGCATCAGAAGAACTGAATTGGTGGCTTCTCAACATAGAAGTCTGGAATGGCAAAGCAATTTTTGGCAATACTCCGGATTTAATAAAAGAATCTGATGCAAGCAATTCTGGTTGGTGTGCAATATGTGGTTCTTCTATCACTGGTGGGAAACGGTCTCAGACAGAGAAATTTTTTCATATCAACTGTTTAGAACTTCTTGCAGGAGCATTTTCAGTCAAAAGTTTTGTCAAATGCAATCATCCTCTATTTTACTTCGTATGGACAACATTTCAGCAGTCCGTTATATCAATCATCTTGGAGGAATGACTTCAAAATCTTTATCAGATTTAACAAGTAGTTTCATTCATTATTGTCTTGCTCAAAATATTCCTGGTCTCAACAACCAATTCGCATATTGGGGTTTGAGATATCTTACGGATTACAGCGATTGGAAATTGAATCTTGTAATTTTTCAGAAGAATTCACAACTAAGAGGTCCTTTTATAATAGATCTTTTTGCATCTTGTCTGAATCATCAGGTCTTCCCTTATTTCAGTTGGAGACTAGATCCGGAGGCTCTAGCCATGGATGCTTTTCTTCAAACATGGCGAGTTCAAGGAGCTTATGCTTTCCCTCATTTCCCGATGATCCCCAGGACTCTCCTTTTTGTCTAGAAACATTTGATTTCCTTTCTAATAATTACCCCATTTTGGCCAACTCAAGTCTGGTACCCTCTTCTTCTGGAAATGTCTTACCTTCCTCCAATCTTGCTTCCAGTTCAACCGAATCTTCATACAGATCCCAACAGAGAATTTCACAATCTCATTCTTCAAGGAAAATTACAACTCGTTACCTGGATGGTTTCAGGGGTTCCTGGTCAGGCGTTGGTCTTTCAGAAGAGGCTAAACTCCTCCTTCAAGACTCCTGGGCTCCTGGAACCAAAAAATGTTACTTATCCTCCTGGGTTAAATGTTCTAGCTGGTGCAATCTTAGGAACTTGGATCCCATTTCAGCGTCTTTGAGTGAAGTTATTAATTATCTTTCTTCACTTTATCAAGCTGGTTTGGCATATAAATCCATTAACGTAGCTAGATCAGCTATATCTGTGGGTCATGAACTTTTAAATAATAATCCAATAGGTCAGAATTTGGTAATTTGTAGACTCATAAAATCCACTTGTTTAAAAAATCCTCCTTCTTCTAGGTATTCATTTTTTTGGGATGTTGATATGTTTTTTTCCCTTTTTAAAAATTGGCCAGATAATCATTTTCTTTCTTTAAAACAACTTACCGTAAAACTAACTACTTTATTATGTCTTTTGTCTTTCAAAAGGGTTTCTGATGTTAAAGTCATTGATTTTAATTCTAAGATTTTTTCCCCTCAAGGGGTTGTATTTTATATTTATCATAGAACCAAGACTCTTTCTACTTTTATTTTTTATCCTTATTTCCCTGAATTTCCTAAGTTATGTGTAGTTCTTTGTTTAAAAGAATATGAAAAAAGATCCCTTCCCTTTAGGCTTCCTTCTTCTAATCAATTACTTATTTCTTACGCTGTTCCTCATTTACCAGTTTCCTCTCCTACTATTAGTAGATGGGTTAGGTGGGTCATGGTTCAAGCTGGTGTGGATAAAAAAATTCTTCTCATTCCATTAGAGGAGCTTCTGCTTCAAAGGCATTTTGTAAATCTGTTTCACTCCAAGACATTTTAAATGCTGCAGATTGGTCATCTGATAAAACGTTTAGACAATTTTATTTTAAACCAATTCATTCTATTCCACATTAGCTGGTTTCTTGATTTAGTTTAATTCTATTTGCTTCATGTTATTTTTGCTTTAAACTAGCAAAATAGGAATCTCTGTCCTTGTAATAAAATTCTGATTATCCTAGCTTTGTGAAGAAGTAATCTAGATTTTATTAAAGAGACAGAGACAAGTATTTTTCCTCCTCTTGTTTTATTTTACCCTCCCTGTTTGTTTGATTATATTCATGTTTTCTATATATTTTATGTTTTTCTTATATATTTTTCAGTGCCGAACCCTAATAATCCAGGGTTCTAAGGAGGATTACAGTTCCTGTTCTGGCTTTAATGTTTTTCTCCAAACAAGCTCAACATTTTCTTCAAGCAACATTGCAGTATTCAGAGAGAGGATTTTTCTCTTTAATCAATATATACTTGGTTCCTGTTGGAAAGTTGTTCTCAGTTTATCTATATTGGGACTTGTTTTTCTTATTTCATTCATCATGATTTTCCTATCCACATCAAAGTTCAAAGAGGAAGATTGGGATAATATTGGACTGTTTATGGTCATTTGGTCTGTTCTGATTGGCCTCTTCTTCAACTGACCATTCATACTGTGTTTTCATTGTTTTTACCATATGTCTATTGTTTTTTCCTTTACATTATATGTATTCGTTAAAATGCTGTATGAGCAGTAAAGGAAAAGATAAAGCAAAATACTCGTCTCTGTCTCTTTAATAAAATCTAGATTATTCCTAGTTGCATTTACTATATAATATTAAATCCCCCCCCCCCCCCCCCCGTGGGACGTTACACAGTTATCTGGATAATACAGTACAGATTGAACTCTTTGTAACTGGGGCAGATGGATAGTAAATTGCTATAAGCCACTTATGGTAATGTGATAACGGTTATTCAACCTAACAGCCCCCCCATTAAAGTTGGCAATTTCACGTGTCTAAGCATAACATTTTACACATATTATTGCACCAGTTTATTCTTCAATTAACATCCTGTACTGTAATGGGTGATTTCACTTAATGACTGTAGCTACCAGATAGTTAATTGTGACACATTAGTTGTCTAAGTGCAACACAGGATCTTCATTGTTTTCAGTCGTGACTGCTGTAAACAAAAATATCAATATTTTATCACATTTTTGCAACTTATATGTAACTGCCCTAATAGTCAGCTTCATCTGGCTACTGGATAAGGATCTTTACCTTATCCATAGATATTATAACTCCAAACTGAACTTCCTGTTGGTTAACTATTACCCACCCCTGTTGTTGTTATAGCCCTACAGGCATTTATTAGCCCAATAAAGGTATGAACAACATTACCATTATTTAAACCCTTCTGTGATCTCCTTATTTATCCCACTTCTGTTATTACACTCTAGAGGGAGTAAGGCTCCAATACCAATTGATAGTTATGTGGTGGTCTGATACACCGATACCTAAGGCACGATAATATTATCTATCACTACACTTATCCTTCATTTTGATGCAGCCTCTAGGTGTATTTAATCATAATGTTATGAGTTTGCATTCTTTCTGTAGATTTCTCTTTATCCACAAATTTTTGCTAAAACTCACTAAATGCTGACTGAGGAACTAAAGCAAACACTCACTAAATGCTGACAGAGGGACTAAGGCAAACACTCACTAAATGCTGACTGAGGGACCACATGAAAACACACTCACTAAATACTGACTGAGGGACCACATGAAAACACACTCACTAAATGCTGACTAAGGGAATACAAACACTAACAAAATGCTGACTGAGGGACTACAAACAAACACTAACCAAATGCTGACTGAGGGACTACAAACAAACACTAACCAAATGCTGACTGAGGGACTACAAACAAACACTAACCAAATGCTGACTGAGGGACTACAAACAAACACTAACCAAATGCTGACTGAGGGACTACAAACACTCACTAAATTCTGACTGAGGAACCACATGAAAACACACTCACAATATGCTGACTGAGGGACCACATGAAAACACACTCATTAAATGCTGACTGAGGGAACACATGAAAACACACTCACTAAATACTGACTGAGGATCACATAAAAACACTAAAGGCTAGTGTACAAGTTGCTTGATATTTAGCACTCCCCGCTTGAGCATAAACTTTACTAGAAGTAAGGTATTTTGGACGCATCAAGTAACACACATATTACAAGTTGAAAGTTTACATGAGTGAAACCCCACGCACACTAACCATAGGATTTTGAATGTTGCAATCATTGCAGATACCGGGGTTAAGCCAACAGCTATATCTCCCTCATCCGGGCTGGTCCCAGTTGTCTTGCAGGCATAAACCAGTCCTTCCAGGCAGTTGCTGAGACCAGGGTCAAGCCAATGGCTATATCTTCCTCAGCTGGGCTGGTTTGAGTGGGCAGAAGGCTCTGTTGCCTGTTCCTTCTTTCAGGCAAGTATCAATCCCTCTGCTCTATTCCTTCTTTCAGGCAGGTATCAATCCCTCTGCCCTGTTCCTTCTTTCAGGCAGGTATCGATCCCTCTGTCCTGTTCCTTCTTTCAGGCAGGTATCGATCCCTCTGTCCTGCTCCTTCTAGGCATATAATGACTCCTTTGCCTGCATTGTCTTTAAATAGACACTTGGGACTCACAGGACCAAAGATTCTGTAGCAGGTCTACCCTACAGGGAAAAGTGTAGCCAGAAGTAAGGCCTAAACCTCTGCCACTGCAATTCCTGAAAGAACTAGGTAAAACCAATTTTTTCAAAAGGAACTACTCGCTATGCTTTATTTCACTCAGGACTTATGGTGACTCGCTTCACATAAATCTAAACAAAGAGAAAACATATACAGGTAGATTACGAGTTGTGCGTTCGTCTTTTAATGCTGAAAAAATTAGAAGAGCAACGCAGCCATTACAAGTCTTGCTGGTATAGCTGTACCGCAAGCCTTTTAGCTTGTAACGCAACGTCAGTCCCGCAATCGTAAAAATGACGTTTTTTCATGGGACAGCCATTACGAGTTTTGCGTTGAGGCTAAAAAGTTTGCATTACATCCTATAACGACAAGATCCGTACCGCCATCTGAGACCAGTAGTTATGAGTTTTACGCAACAAAACTGTTACATAAAACCCATAACTAAAATGTTACAAAGTACACTAACACCTATAAATGACCTATTAACCCCTAAACCGAGGCCCTCCCGCATCGCAAATACTATATTAAAGTTATGAACCCCTAATCTGCTGCTCCCGACATCGCCACCACAAATAAAAATTATTAACCCCTATTCCGCCGCTCCCCGACATCGTCACCACTATAATAAAGTTATTAACCCCTAAACCACCGCCCTCCCACATCGCAAACACTATTTAAATGTTTACAAACAATAACCAGAAAGATATGTATTCAGGACATATAATACTGTCCTAAAAAGGGCAAGGGAAAATGAACAAGCACACGGAATAGACTTTAGAAAAAAGTTATTTTAATCAATGTCCCAAGAAAACAATCAAGTAAATCACCTGTTAGTGCTTAGCAGCACCACATGAAGTAAAATCATAAACACATAAAGAACCAAAACAATATGAGAGACGTTATCAATATTTCTTATTGCTAAGCATACGTATGCAGGAACATAGATAGATCTAGTGCACATAAAATTAACTTCTTGTATCAAAAACCTGTATACAAAATACACTGAAATACGCTTAAAGAAGAGCTCAAAACAACGGACCATAAAAATAGCTTTGCATATGGTTCTATAGACAGGTACAGTCTCATGTACTTAAGGCTTCCAAAACAAATTTATGTCAATAAGTAGTAAGATTCAACCGCATTGATCCCGCTGCACACAAGGTCATATAGCCACAGTACAGTTACATAGTATATTTGTACTTATCTTCGATAGCGTGTTGTTACAGCGTTTCAGTTTGCCTGTTATATCCACATTCTGCGTTTCCCAGCCGTGTGACGTTTCCCAAGGGGGAGTGGTTACATCGTCATTGAGGTCAGTGAATGGTTGCCAGCAAAAAAACAGCCATTCCTCATTGTCCAAGCGGAATCCAAGCTGAAACAGCAAACATATAAGGTGCAATTCAAACTCCTCAAAAGGTAGCAATGATTACCAAGATGTGCCGTCTTTTGTGTAGTTAAAATGCTCTCTATAAAGCGGATCCTCACTGCATAGGTATGTTGCATTCAGGATGTACTGCTTCAAAGTATAGCAGATCTCACGCTGTCATCCCAGAGTTTTTCTGTTCTGAGCTGTTAACGGCAATAGGACCATAACGACTTATATACCAACAATTCCCAAGAGGTAGTCGACTTGCTCCAGGGTCATCAACACATAAGTGCCAACGCACATTCCACCTAACCGGATTTCCTCTTTTATAGCACCTGATTAACTTCAGGTGATCACTCCCACATCCATTACAATCTCTTAAAGGCACAAAATTCTTATATTACAATGTGTAGTAGCTTAAGCCCCAAATAAAGAGGATAAAGGAAATGTAAATAATAAACAGGCATCACCTAATTCCTAGTGAAATTGACAACATTATCACCCTCATCACATATGTATTCACTTCATTTAATACGGCACATACTCTGTCGGAAACTTACATAAATATATACATGATTTAAAAACCTATATACACACTTTAGGATATTATACACCTAAAGAAAATTAGTTTAACCCCTTAATGACCACAATGTACCCTGTATGTCACTGGTTGTTAAGGGTTTTTTTCAGGACATAATAGCACAAGTCTAGCAAGAACACACTATTAATGCACTCCCTCCAGAAGGCTTTGTGGAATAGAGCAGTCTCAACGCTGGTGGCAAGACCGCGCTATAAAACATTCAAGTCCCAAAAAAAGGCCAGTGACATACAGGGTACGTCGCTGATCCTTAAGAGGTTAAAGGAAGCTTACGAACTCTAGCTTATCATTTAACCCAGCTGGTAGTCTAGTCCCCAGCCTATATATCCATTTGGCTTCTTTTTGTAATAGAACTTTGTCATTGTTGCCACCTCGTCCATTTGTTATCCCTTTATCTATTGTAATACATTTCAGGGACTCAATATTACCATTATGTGATGCACAAAAATGCTTAGCAACATTGGTATCTCTAGAATGGAGAATATCATCACGGTGCTCCTGTACCCGGTCCTTCACCAAACTTTTCGTTTTACCAACATAGAAGACCGGGCACGAGCACCGCAAAAGATAAATTACTCCTTCAAACTTACAATTAAAAAATAATTTTATATCATAAATCTTGTCATCTGAGACAGAGAATTGTTTAGTACTATCCATGTGAAAACAGTATACACAGTGCTCACATGGAAAGCTACCTTTAATTCCTCTGTCCTTACGTAGCCAATCTGAGTTAGAAGGTCCTCTAGAGAACTGGCATTTTACCAGTTTATCTCTTAGACTCTTGGCTTTTCTAGCCACCATCAGGGGTCCATCACCTATCACATTTTTGACGTTATCATCCAAAGTGAGGATATGCCAATTTCTTTTCATTGCTGACCTGATATTATCCCATTGATTATTAAAACTGGAGATAAATCTAATCTGACCTTTATCAATTTTCAATTAGTCTCTATACAAGAGATCATCCCTAGACATCCCTCTTGCTCTCCAGAGAGATGTCTTTAGACATTTATTTGAGTAGCCCCCATTCAGGAACCTCTCTTTCATCAAAGAAGCATGATAGTCAAATTTAGAAAGGGAGGAACAGTTCCTCCTAAGATGGAGAAACTGTCCATATGGAATATCTTTCTTAAGATGTTCCGGATGTCTGCTCCTCGCATATAATACATTATTAGTGGCATTACTTTTCCTATAATTCTCTGTAACAATAGTCATGTCCTCTTTTTTAAGAGTTACATCTAAAAAAGCTAACTCTTTTACATTGGTTTCTGACATTAGGAGGATGTTCTTGTCATTGTGATTTAGTAAGGATACGAATTTATCAAATTCATCCACTGTCCCATCCCAAAGGACAAGAACATTGTCCACATATCTAACCCACATTAGCACCTTCTCATCAAAAATGCCACAGTGGTGTTCAAAGATGTCAAACAGTTCCCATGCCCCCAAATGGAGGCATGCAATATGTGGGCGCGCATATTGCCCCATCCCTGTCCCTCGTAATTGACGGTAAATTTGTCCATCAAAAGTAAATACATTGTTTTGAAGAATAAATTCTAATAACAAGATGACAAAGTCTGTATGTTCCTTATAGGTATGACTCCTTGTCTCAAGGTATCTCCTAATTGCTGTGAGGCCTATCTGGGGGGAATAGAAGAGTAGAGGCCTTCCACATCCAATGATGCCAGAATGGTCTTCACACTTACTACTACCCCATCAAGTTTCCTTAATAAGTCTGCCGTATCTTTTACATAAGAGGTCAAAGTTAACAGAAAAGGACTTAGATATTTGTCAACGTATTTCCCAATTTTCTCCGTAATACTCCCTATCCCCGAGACAATAGGTCTTCCCGGGGACATTTCATATTTTTATGTATTTTCGGGAGTACATAGAAAACTGGCATCACTGCTCAGAATATAAAAATTTTAATTCATTCTGACTAATCACTCCCCTGCTTCTTGCTTCATTCAGAAGCCTAAAAAGAGTTCTGAACATGAACCAAAGGATTACTACTGAGTCTTTCATATTGAATTTTATCATTTAGTTGACGTTTAACCTCATTAACATAGAGGCATTTATCTAATAGAACCAAATTGCCGCCCTTATCGGCGGGCTTTATCACCAGGCCTGTAGCCATATTCAATTCCTTTAACGCTTTCCTCTCTCTAGGTTTTAAACTGTCATCGGTTTGTTGGGATATAAGTTTGTCAATATCCTTCTCCATCTGTTTCACAAACAGATTGACAGCTGGAACCAAAGAGAGAGGAGGCATATAAGTGGATTTAGATTTTAAAGTGGGCCTCTGTCACTGAAGATCACTCATCAAAAGATCATCTTGGGTATCTCCCTGGTCATTTTCTGCCAGAAGGGATTCAAGGTCACTAAGGGTCATCTGATCATCCAGATCAAGATTAAATGAGGAATCTATTTTTGCTTTCATAATTACTGACAAAATAATCTTTCTAGCGAAAAGATGAAGGTCTTTCAAGACTTCAAATGTATCTAGAGGCCTTTTTTCAATAATTCAATATGGGGCAGATTAAGGGGGAATGAGGAGAGGTTAACAATCTAAAACCAGTCCTGAAAGACAAAAAACGAGAGGCGCTCTTGGTGCAGCAAGTTCCAAAACAAAGATAGATAACGAATGATAAATATAATCCAAGTACTCACAAAACAAATTGCACATGCAGTGCAATATCGAACATGCCGAAACTTCTGAGCCGTTCGGCTGACTCACAGTGGCTGTAGCTGATGGTATCCAGAACGAGGCTCCACTCCTGATGCCAATCACCTCTCAGGAACGCCGACAGGGAAATAATCAGCGCTGTAGATACCTGGCGATTAACTTGGGACCTAATCAGGCGGGTCTCACCAGAAAGGGGAAATAATAACAAGTCCAGAGCGAGACTTAAAAGGACAGATACACTTTATTAAAATATATAAAAGTGTTGCTTAGCAACGCGTTTCTCGGCTGAGTGCCGTTTCATCAGGCTATTATTTTGCTTTAAGTCTTGCTCTATTTAAACCCCTTCTAACCTATCGGCGGCATTAAAGTTTGGCGCGCCTCCTATCCCGGCTCCATTAATTGGTTAATACAGCTATGAACCGGTGTCCAATGAAATCCAACGGTTAGAGCACTCCTCTAAAATGTTTTACATCATAATAATAATAACCGTTGGATTTGTTTGGATAAAGATATAATGCTAATATGCTTGAGAAAAACCTAGGCATAAAGCAAAGTTTAATACTCCATATACAATAACCAATTATAAGCAAATGTCACTAGATAAATACTTACTCCAAATATTGGAATCTAATATTCGCAAATAACCATTGAATTCAATAATTGCTATTACAGCCCAAATAAAGATAATGTATATATATAAATGCACATTCTAAAACCACTGGGAGGATTTTTGCTAGTGAACTCTAAGCTAGTTCTTATAAGCTTATTTCACAATACTTCTATCTCAACTAGTAAGTGTTAAATTATATAACTTGTTTCACGGTTATTCTATCTCAACTAATAAAAATAAATAAAATCGAATTACATTTGTTGTTAAAAAACAATTCATAAATAAAATACATAAAATAAAATAGCATTTGTTATTAGAGAACAAAGTTACCTGAATAATAATTATTAACACAAAGGATATGAGGATACGAGGGATATGAGGATACTAATTGTTCATCCAAAATGTTTTGTTAGCACCATAGATATGAAAAAATTCATCGTTCACCCAAATGTATTATAATCATGATGAGGTGTATACTATAAGAAATACCATTATATCCTAAATAAGATGAAGTAAAAACTAATACCTCTTCATTAATTGAATGTATAAAATCGTGACTATATCTAAAATAATATATATAATTCAGGAATAAGATAAATGATTAAATAAAAAATGTGTTGTAATTAGTGATGCATATTGTGGTCTAAAACCAAACGGCCGAAAACTACTATTAGTGATAAATTAATGGTTAAACATAATACATGTGGTGTAATTATTAAAAAATAATCAATAACTGATCATAAATAAAAAATGCTCATATAGAGACGTGTATAAGGGAGTGCAGTGACAGGCTATTGCTCACAAATAAGATAACTATAAACTCCAAGTGTTCTAATCTCCTAGTGGTAATGTGGAAGTATTCGTAATGATAAGTGCCTATAAAGGATTAACTGAGACGTTGTTCAGTACTGTAATTGTGTACCTAAATGAAATGTGAGTGATAACAAGGGGAATGTGTGGATCTAAATGGGGAAGATGAGAATTGTATGATACAAATAGGTAGTACATATATAAGAGGGTAACCTTGGGAGTGATATGTTAGAAAAATTAATGTTAAAGTGACGCTGTGAAGTGGAAAAAAGGGAAGGATAAACATATATTTAAAAAATTAAATTAAAAGGCTGCTAGATCCACATTTAAGTTCAATCCCATAGGATGAATAGTTTTTAATTTGTGGATCCAGTATGTCTCCCTTTGTCTTAATCTTGTAAATCTATTATATAGATGTGAGACAGGGATTTCTTCGATGGGAATAATCGTATAACAATTTGGATCACCTTTATGTTTTGAATGACAATGTTTAATCACGCTATGTGATTTTTTATTTCTAAGGATACTGCAGTAGTGCTCGGACCACCTATGGCTGAGACATCTGATAGTACGACCTATATACTGAATTCCACATATACAGGATAGCAAGTAAATCACATAATGTGAAGCACAAGATAATCTGCTTCTAATCTTGTAGGATTTTTTGTTTACAAAAGAATGGAATACTGTTTTTTTATTTTCAATATGATCACACATCTTACAGTTTTTAATGTTACATTTGTATGCTCCTCTTGTAGTGACAAGGCGATGTTTAGTTCTTTCATTGGCTATCCTATTAACTCTAGTAGTGTTCTTATGTTTTACTATTTTACTTGGGGCTAAGATATTCTTAAAATTTGGTGCTCTTTTGTACACTATTGAGGGTTTAGGGTTTTTCACCTATCAATTCATTTAAAATAGGATACTGTTCTAAAATTCTCCAATGTTTGTGCAGAATGTTACTAATAAGATTATAATTGCAATTATATTGTGTAATAAATCTAATTTCAGGAGGTTTAGATGTTTCTCCAATAGGTTCCCTGTTTCTTTGAAAATATTCATCTCTATTTTCAATTTTGGCACGATGAAAACTTTGTTCTATGATACTCGAGGGATAATTCTTTTCTATGAATCTTTCTTTCAAAATGAGACTTTGTTTTTCATAGTCAGAAAGTTTACTGCAATTACGCCTAATCCTCTTGAATTGTCTGTCTGGGACATTCCTTTTCTAAGGATAGTGATGATTGCTATGAAAATCCAGGTAGCTATTACTATCAATAGTCTTGAAATGGGTGTAGCTATCTATTCCTCCTACATCATTGAGTGTCAGATATAAATCCAAAAATACCACTGTTTCAGGATGGATACAGCTGGTAAATACCAAACCTTTATCATTGCGGTTAAGATGGTCAACAAATTCCTGAGCATCTGTACTAGTACCATTCCATAAAAAAATCAAATCATCTATAAACCTGCCATAGAACACCAGGTTCACCGCGGTACACATATTGTTGTTCAAATTGACCCATATACAAGTTTGCAAAGCTTGGGGCGAACCTGGTGCCCATGGCAGTTCCTTTTACCTGTAAATAAAATTCGTCTTGAAAAATAAAATAATTATGCTGTAATATAAATAAAATAAGTTGTAAAATAAATTGTTTTTGAAGCGGAGGTATATACCAATCCTCCTCTAAAAAACTGGAAATGGCTTCTACTCCTAAATTGTGGGGAATGTTGGAATATAAAGCTTGTACGTCACAAGTGATCCACCTGGAGCCTGCGGGAACATTTAATCTATTTAATTTCATCAAAAGATCAGAGGAATCTCTAATGTAAGAGTGAAGATTAACTACATACTTCTGAAGGAAGTAATCTACATAGGCCGACGCATTTTCAGTCAGGCTACCTATGCCCGCCACTATCGGTCTCCCCAGTGGATTGGTAATATCTTTGTAGATTTTGGGGAGATGATAGTAGAAGGCACAGCTAGGTTCACGGGGGGATCGAAAACTCTTTTTCCTGTTTAGAAACAATTCCCTCCTGGTGGGCAAAGTTTACCAGACCAGTTAATGTCTTGAGATAATCGGAGGTGGGATCATTTGCCAGAGGGGAGTAATAAGATTTATCTTGTAAAATATTTTTAGCGTCCTTAATATAGTCCCCCAAATCCTGGAGGACGATACCACCGCTCTTATCGGCTTGTCTGATAACCAAATTGGTGTTATTTGTTAAAGACTTCAAAGCCCTTACTTCATTCGGGAACAAGTTTTTATGTTTAGTATTTTTTGGAAGCATTTCTAATTCCTCCAACACTAGTTCCTTGAATATCTCAATATAGCTATTATTAGATGTTTGTGGGTTAAAATTAGACTTGTTTCTAAAATTTGTCTGTATATAGCCCTCTCTCAATTGTTCCAGGAGGGTATCTGGTTCAAATACCGGAATATCAGAAGTGATCCTTGTTTCCATATTATCTGTTAAGATAGGTAGTACATTAAGCTCTTTCAGTTGACGCTCAGCAAAGTATTTTTGCATATTCAATTTTTGGGTAAATCTATTTAAATCCACAAATAGATTGAAGATGTTGTGGGAATTGGAAGGACTGAAAGATAGTCCTTTACCCAATACCCTTATTTCGTCATCAGTGAGTTTATGGGTAGATAGATTATAGATCCCTTTTTTCAATCTTTGTAATCTTGTTTTTTTGAAGGTGGTCCTACGCCCTCGGCACCCCTGTCTGCATTTGGTCTTTTGCCTTTTTGGGATAATGTCTGTGTGGGGAGAGGTTCTAGATAGCTTGCAATTTTCCTTTGAGACCAAGACTGTTGTCTCGGTCTCTGTTCTAAAAAAAGAGAATTATCAGAAACTCGCCCCTGTGTGTGATCACCTTGATTGGGTGTCACAAAAGATGTTCCATTTACCATCTCAGAATTCACATTGTCATTTAAAATCTCATATCTATTAGAAGTGGTCACATGTTGTGAAGGAAATCGGTCATTGTGATTTTTTGTGGGAATATCAAATCTATTGTCAGTATCATAGGAATTGTGATTATTGCGCCACACTGGTTTATTTGAATAGTGTCTATCAGGATAATTGTGATGTGCAGGGTTGTTGCTTGAATTAGATCTATAGTGAATATTATGCCAAGTGGTATTCCCCTGATTATACTGTGGTCTATCATTACCACCATTTCTATGATAGTTGTTTCTACCTACTGTAGTCCAGGAATTTTCCCTTGGTCTGAATGTAGGGATATCATGCTCATGATTATTGGAGTGATGATTATTAGTCCTAGGGTGTTGAATTGTATCAAGATTGTAATTGTCTACAAGTCTAGTCGAAGGAGTGTTTGATGATGTAAGTTTGTGCATCTTATTACTGTTTTTATTTTTAAATCTGTCTCCCATGATTATAAGTGTGAATTTCTCCTCTATTATAGTCACCCTCATCTCTTAACATTTTGCGATTTTTATTTGCTAGCAGTTCTTTCTGATACTCCTCAACCCTCTGTAGTATTAATTTATTCAATCCCTCATATTCTGTCGACATTTTTAATTTTTCTAAGTGTAATTGCAATTTTTCAATCTCAGTGGTAATTTTTGCCACTAGTGTTTCTCTATGTGAGATTAAAATTTTCATTAAACGGATAGAACAGTCACCTAATGCTTCTTCCCATTTCTGTATTAAATTTGTATCATCTTTAAATGAACAATTTTTAAAAATCCTCAACCCTCTGGGTATTTGTTTTTTCTCAATATATTTTTTCAACATTTCAGCATCCCACCAATGCCTGCACTCGGTATTGATTAACTCTTCTAATTTGGAAAATGAGGAGTGTAGAGATAAATCTTCCACATTACTATCAGGACCGAGTGCAGGATAGGCTGGTGCAACCGTGGAAACCATTAGTAACCTCTTATTAACTCTTTCATTAACAGATAACATGATGGCAGCAATAAACCTCTAGAGAACAATGTATGCAAAAAAACGCTAGATACCTAAATAGCATAAACTATCAGGAACTAAAAAGGAGGTGCGCAAAAAAATAAAAATACTAACGTATATAAATTCAAATAGCCAACCTGTTAATATTCGTGACAAAAACAAACACTGTGAAAAATTGAGATAGAAATAATAAAAATCTTAGTAACAACAAATATTAATTCTTGGTGTATATATAAAGTCCCAAATCACAATGAAAATATGTCCATATAAAAACCATAAACCAGATCCCACGATGAAATAAAGATAGCAGCAGCTCTCTCCAAAGTAGCAGAAAATAAAACCAGTTCTGAAAGACAAAAAACGAGAGGTGCTCTTGGTGCAGCAAGTTCCAAAACAGAGGCCTAGATTTTGAGTTGGGCGGTAGCCGTCAAAACCAGCGTTAGAGGCTCCTAACGCTGGTTTTAGGCTACCGCCGGTATTTGGAGTCAGTCAGGAAAGGGTCTAACGCTCACTTTCAAGCCGCGACTTTTCCATACCGCAGATCCCCTTACGTCTATTGCGTATCCTATCATTTCAATGGGATCTTTCTAACTCCGGTATTTAGAGTCGTGGCTGAAGTGAGCGTTAGAAATCTAACGACAAAACTCCAGCCGCAGAAAAAAGTCAGGAGTTAAGAGCTTTCTGGGCTAACGCCGGTTTATAAAGCTCTTAACCACTGTGCTCTAAAGTACACTAACACCCATAAACTACCTATGTACCCCTAAACCGAGGCCCCCCCACATCGCCGCCACTCTATAAAATTTTTTAACCCCTAATCTTCCGCTCTGTACACTGCCGCCAACTACGTTATCCCTATGTACCCCTAATCTGCTGCCCCTAACACCGCCGACCCATATATTATATTTATTAACCGCTAATCTGCCGCCCCGGCTATCGCTGACCCCTGCATATTATTATTAACCCCTAATCTGCCGTCCGCACGCCGCCGCCAGCTACATTATAGCTATGTACCCCTAATCTGCTGCCCCTAACACCGCCGACCCCTATATTATATTTATTAACCCCTAATCTGCCCCCCTCAACGTCGCCTCCACCTGCCTACACTTATTAACCCCTAATCTGCCGAGCGGACTGCACCGCTACTATAATAAAGTTATTAACCCCTAATCCGCCTCACTCCCGCCTCAATAACCCTATAATAAATAGTATTAACCCCTAATCTGCCCTCCCTAACATCGCCGACACCTAACTTCAATTATTAACCCCTAATCTGCCGACCGAATCTCGCCGCTACTGTAATAAATGGATTAACCCCTAAAACTAAGTCTAACCCTAACCCTAACACCCCCCTAAGTTAAATATAATTTTATTCTAACAAAATAAATTAACTCTTATTAAATAAATTATTCCTATTTAAAGCTAAATACTTACCTGTAAAATAAGCCCTAATATAGCTACAATATAAATTATAATTATATTATAGCTATTTTAGGATTTATATTTATTTTACAGGTAACTTTGTATTTATTTTAACCAGGTACAATAGCTATTAAATAGTTAAGAACTATTTAATAGCTAAAATAGTTAAAATAATTACAAAATTACCTTAAAATAAATCCTAACCTAAGTTACAATTAAACCTAACACTGCACTATCAATAAATTAATTAAATAAACTACCTACAATTATCTACAATTAAACCTAACACTACACTATCAATAAAAAAATTAAATACAATTCCTACAAATAAATACAATTAAATAAACTGACTAAAGTACAAAAAATAAAAAAGAACTAAGTTACAAAAAATAAAAAAATATTTACAAACATTAGAAAAAAATTACAACAATTTTAAACTAATAACACCTACTCTAAGCCCCCTAATAAAATAACAAAGCCCCCCAAAATAAAAAATGCCCTACCCTATTCTAAATTCCAAAAGTTCAAAGCTCTTTTACCTTACCAGCCCTGAACAGGGCCCTTTGCGGGGCATGCCCCAAAGAATTCAGCTCTTTTGCCTGTAAAAAAAAACACACAATACCCCCCCCCAACATTACAACCCTCCACCCACATACCCCTAATCTAACCCAAACCCCCCTTAAATAAACCTAACACTAAGCCCCTGAAGATCTTCCTACCTTGTCTTCACCTCGTCGGGTATCACACCGATCCGTCCTGGCTCCAAAATCTTCATCCAAGCCCAAGCGGGGGCTAGAAATCCATCATCCGGCAGCTGAAGAGGTCCAGAAGAGGCTCCAAAGTCTTCATCCTATCTGGGAAGAAGAGGCGATCCGGACCGTAGCTTGGATGACGTCCCTTAAAGGAACCGTCATTCGTCGGGAAGTCGTCATAAGAAGATGGGTCCGCGGTGGAGGTTTTCAAGATGGAGCAGGTCCTCATCGGATGAAGATAGAAGATGCCGCTTGGATCAAGATGGTTGCCGGTCCGGATCGCTGTAGCTGATGGTATCCAGAACGAGGCTCCACTCCTGATGCCAATCACCTCTCAGGAACGCCGACAGGGAAATAATTAGCGCTGTAGATACCTGGCAATTAACTTGGGACCCAACCAGGCGGGTCTCACCAGAAAGGGGAAATAATAACAAGTCCAGAGCGAGACTTAAAAGGACAGATACACTTTATTAAAATATATAAAAATGTTCCTTAGCAACGCGTTTCTCGGCTGAGTGCCGTTTCATCAGGCTATTATTTTGCTTTAAGTCTTGCTCTATTTAAACCCCTTCTAACCTATCGGCGGCATTAAAGTTTGGCACGCCTCCTATCCCGGCTCCATTCATTGGTTAATACAGCTATGATCCGGTGTCCAATGAAATCCAACGGTTAGAGCACTCCTCTAAAATGTTTTACATCATAATAATAATAACCGTTGGATAAATATATAATGCTAATATGCTCGAGAAAAACCTAGGCATAAAGCGAAGTTTAATACTCCATATACAATAACCAATTATAAGCAAATGTCACTAGATAAATACTTACTCCAAATATCGGAATCTAATATTCGCAAATAAACGATGTAAATATTAACATTAAGTAACTAAGGTGCAAATAACCATTGAATTCAATAATTGCTATTACAGCCGCACGCAGACGGGGGTGCAGAGGGCGTAGGACCACCTTCAAAAAAACAAGATTACAAAGATTGAAAAAAGGGATCTATAATCTATCTACCCATAAACTCACTGATGACGAAATAAGGGTATTGGGTAAAGGACTATCTTTCAGTCCTTCCAATTCCCACAACATCTTCAATCTATTTGTGGATTTAAATAGATTTACCCAAAAATTGAATATGCAAAAATACTTTGCTGAGCGTAAACTGAAAGAGCTTAATGTACTACCTATCTTAGCAGATAATATGGAAACAAGGATCACTTCTGATATTCCGGTATTTGAACCAGATACCCTCCTGGAACAATTGAGAGAGGGCTATATACAGACAAATTTTAGAAACAAGTCTAATTTTAACCCACAAACATCTAATAATAGCTGTATTGAGATATTCAAGGAACTAGTGTTGGAGGAATTAGAAATGCTTCCAAAAAATACTAAACATAAAAACTTGTTCCCGAATGAAGTAAGGGCTTTGAAGTCTTTAACAAATAACACCAATTTGGTTATCAGACAAGCCGATAAGGGCAGTGGTATCGTCCTCCAGGATTTGGGAGACTATATTAAGGAAGCTAAAAATATTTTACAAGATAAATCTTATTACTCCCCTCTGGCAAATGATCCCACCTCCGATTATCTCAAGACATTAACTGGTCTGGTAAACTTTACCCACCAGGAGGGAATTGTTTCTAAACAGGAAAAAGAGTTTTTGATCCCCCGTGAACTTGACTGTACCTTCTACTATCATCTCCCCAAAATCCACAAGGATATTACCAATCCACCGGGGAGACCGATAGTGGCGGGCATAGGTAGCCTGACTGAAAATGCATCGGCCTATGTAGATTACTTCCTTCAGAAGTATGTAGTTAATCTTGACTCTTACATTAGAGATTCCTCAGATCTTTTGATGAAATTAAATAGATTAAATGTTCCCGCAGGCTCCAGGTGGATCACTTGTGACATACAAGCTTTATATTCCAACATTCCCCACAATTTAGGAGTAGAAGCCATTTCCAGTTTTTTAGAGGAGGATTGGTATATACCTCCGCTTCAAAAACAATTTATTTTACAACTTATTTTATTTATATTACAGCATAATTATTTTATTTTTCAAGACGAATTTTATTTACAGGTAAAAGGAACTGCCATGGGCACCAGGTTCGCCCCGAGCTTTGCAAACTTGTATATGGGTCAATTTGAATAACAATATGTGTACCGCCCAGAGTTTGCAGCGAACCTGGTGTTCTATGGCAGGTTTATAGATGATTTGATTTTTTTATGGAATGGTACTAGTACAGATGCGCAGGAGTTTGCTGACCATCTTAACCGCAATGATAAAGGTTTGGTATTTACCAGCTGTATCCATCCTGAAACAGTGGTATTTTTGGATTTATGTCTGACACTCAATGATGTAGGAGGAATAGATAGCTACACCCATTTCAAGACTATTGATAGTAATAGCTACCTGGATTTTCATAGCAATCATCACTATCCTTGGAAAAGGAATGTCCCATACGGACAATTCAAGAGGATTAGGCGTAATTGCAGTAAACTTTCTAACTATGAAAAACAAAGTCTCATTTTGAAAGAAAGATTCATAGAAAAGAATTATCCCTCGAGTATCATAGAACAAAGTTTTCATTGTGCCAAAATCGAAAATAGAGATGGATATTTTCAAAGAAATAGGGAACCTATTGGAGAAATTTCTAAACCTCCTGAAATTAGATTTATTACACAATATAATTGCAATTATAATCTTATTAGTAACATTCTGCACAAACATTGGAGAATTTTAAAACGGGATCCTATTTTAAATGAATTGATAGGTGAAAAACCCTCAATAGTGTACAAAAGAGCACCAAATTTTAAGAATATCTTAGCCCCAAGTAAAATAGTAAAACATAAGAACACTACTAGAGTTAATAGGATAGCCAATGAAAGAACTAAACATCGCCTTGTCACTACAAGAGGAGCATACAAATATAACATTAAAAACTGTAAGATGTGTGATCATATTGAAAATAAAAAAACAGTATTCCATTCTTTTGTAAACAAAAAATCCTACAAGATTAGAAGCAGATTATCTTGTGCTTCACATTATGTGATTTACTTGCTATCCTGTATATGTGGAATTCAGTATATAGGTCGTACTATCAGACGTCTCAGCCATAGGTGGTCCGAGCACTACTGCAGTATCCTTAGAAATAAAAAATCACATAGCGTGATTAAACATTGTCATTCAAAACATAAAGGTGATCCAAATTGTTATACGATTATTCCCATCGAAGAAATCCCTGTCTCACATCTATATAATAGATTTACAAGATTAAGACAAAGGGAGACATACTGGATCCACAAATTAAAAACTATTCATCCTATGGGATTGAATTTAAATGTGGATCTAGCAGCCTTTTAATTTCATTTTTTAAATATATGTTTATCCTTCCCTTTTTTCCACTTCACAGTGTCACTTTAACATTAATTTTTCTAACATATCACTCCCAGAGTTACCCTCTTATATATGTACTACCTATTTGTATCATACAATTCTCATCTTCCCCATTTAGATCCACACATTCCCCTTGTTATCACTCACATTTCATTTAGGTACACAATTACAGTACTGAACAACGTCTCAGTTAATCCTTTATAGGCACCTATTATTACGAATACTTCCACATTATCACTAGGAGATTAGAACACTTGGAGTTTATAGTTATCCGCATAACTTATTTGTGAGCAATAGCCTGTCGCTGCACCAGTGGCGTCACTAGGGTTGGTGTCACCCGGTGCGGTAAGTCATGGTGTCACCCCCCCCCCCCCAGAAAGCAGACACACACAAAAACACAGGCAAACACACATACAAACACTCAGACACACTTAAAAACATACTCAGATGCACTTACAAACACTCGGAAACACACTCAGACACACACACAAAAACACACACACAAAAACACTGAGACACACAAAAACTCAGACACACACATACAAAATATGTAAACTGCACTGCATTAATTAGGAAGCTCATGCCTAGAGCTGCTTCCTGGCTCAGCAGAACATCAAATGAAAGATAAACAGAGCACTCTAAAATAAATCACTGAAGAAAAGGTTTAGGCACGCAAACTATGAAAATTCTGCACTCTGACTCTGTTCCAAGTCTGTCAGTGCACAGCCCTGGGCCGCATGTCACTGAGCAGTGAGCACAGATAGGCAGGCAGGTTTAGGCTAGCAGCACAACTTTGCAAGCCCCACGGCACACCCACAACATTCATAGTGAAATTGGGCAGGGGAGGAGCAAAGTACAAACAAGCAAAAGCAGCCGGGAAAACTATTTGTTGAAATTGCAGCACTGGCTCAAGGGGCAAAAAAATTGTGTGTCTACAACTTCCCCAGTCCCACTAATGTTCACAAATGCCAGCCTCTAATAAAATAATCTAGCATCTCAACATTGTATTTCTTTGAATTTCAATAAAATTTAAAAAAAAAAAAAAAAAAAAAAAAAAAAAATTTTTTTTTTTTTTTTTTTTGGTGTCACCCCCTGGAGGGTGTCACCCGGGTGCGGCCCGCCCCCCCCGCCCCCCCCCCCTAGTGACGCCACTGCGCTGCACTCCCTTATACACGTCTCTATATGAGCATTTTTTATTTATAATCAGTTATTGATTATTTTTTAATAATTACACCACATGTATTATGTTTAACCATTAATTTATCACTAATAGTAGTTTTCAGCCATTTGGTTTTAGACCACAATATGCATCACTAATTACAACACATTTTTTATTTATTCATTTATCTTATTCCTGAATTATATATATTATTTTAGATATAGTCACGATTTTATACATTCAATTAATGAAGACGTATTAGTTTTTACTTAGTCTTATTTAGGATATAAGGGTATTTCTTATAGTATACACCTCATCATGATTATAATACATTTGGGTGAACGATGAATTTTTTCATATCTATGGTGCTAACAAAACATTTTGGATGAACAATTAGTATCCTCAAATCCCTCGTATCCTCATATCCTTTGTGTTAATAATTATTATTCAGGTAACTTTGTTCTCTAATAACAAATGCTATTTTATTTTATGTATTTTATTTATGAATTGTTTTTTAACAACAAATGTAATTCGATTTTATTTATTTTTATTAGTTGAGATAGAATAACCGTGAAACAAGTTATATAATTTAACACTTATTAGTTGAGATAGAAGTATTTTGAAATAAGCTTATAAGAACTAGTTTAGAGTTCACTAGCAAAAATCCTCCCAGTGGTTTTAGAATGTGCATTTATGTATATACATTATCTTTATTAGGGCTGTAATTGCAATTATTGAATTCAATGGTTATTTGCACCTTAGTTACTTAATGTTAATATATACATCGTTTATTTGCGAATATTAGATTCCGATATTTGGAGTAAGTATTTATCTAGTGACATTTGCTTATAATTGGTTATTGTATATGGAGTATTAAACTTCGCTTTATGCCTAGGTTTTTCTCGAGCATATTAGCATTATATATTTATCCAAACAAATCCAACGGTTATTATTATTATGATGTAAAACATTTTAGAGGAGTGCTCTAATCGTTGGATTTCATTGGACACCGGCTCATAGCTGTATTAACCAATGAATGGAGCTGGGATAGGAGGCGCGCCAAACTTTAATGCCGCAGATAGGTTAGAAGGGGTTCAAATAGAGCAAGACTTAAAGCAAAATAATAGCCTGATGAAACGGCACTCAGCCGAGAAACGCGTTGCTAAGCAACACTTTTATATATTTTAATAAAGTGTATCTGTCCTTTTAAGTCTCGCTCTGGACTTGTTATTATTTCCCCTTTCTGGTGAGACCCGCCTGGTTGGGTCCCAAGTTAATCGCCAGGTATCTACAGCGCTGATTATTTCCCTGTCGGCGTTCCTGAGAGGTGATTGGCATCAGGAGTGGAGCCTCGTTCTGGATACCATCAGCTACAGCCACTGTGAGTCAGCCAAATGGCTCAGAAGTTTCGACTTGTTCGATATTGCACTGCATGTGCAATTTTGTTTGTGAGTACTTGGATTATATTTATCATTCGTTGTCTATCTTTGTTTTGTAACTTGCTGCACCAAGAGCGCCTCTCGTTTTTTGTCTTTCAGGACTGGTTTTATTTTCTGCTACTTTGGAGAGAGCTGCTGCTATCTTTATTTTATTGTGGGATCTGGTTTATGGTTTTTATATGGACATATTTTCATTGTGATTTGGGACTTTGTGTATACACCAAGAATTAATATTTGTTGTTACTAAGATTTTTATTATTTCTATCTCAATTTTGCACAGTGTTAGTTTTTGTCACGAATATTAACAGGTTGGCTATTTGAATTTATTTTTTGGCGCACCTCCTTTTTAGTTCCTGATAGTTTGTGCTATTTAGGTATCTAGAGGTTAACAATCTGAAGTTCTTCATCATTGGGATTTATTAATAACCCCTACACAAAAGACGGTACATCTTGGTAATCATTGCTACCTTTTGAGGAGTTTGAATTGCACCTTATATGTTTGCTGTGTCATCTTGGATTCCGCTTGGACAATGAGGAATGGCTGTTTTTTTGCTGGCAACCATTCACAGACCTCAACGACGATATAACCACTCCCCCTTGGGAAACGTCACATGGCTGGGAAACGCAGAATGTGGATATAACATGCAAACTGAAACGCTGTAACAACACGCTATCGAAGATAAGTGCAAATATACTATGTAACTGTACTGTGGCTATATGACCTTGTGTGCAGCGGGATCGATGCGGTTGAATCTTACTACTTATTGACATAAATTTGTTTTGGAAGCCTTTAGTACATGAGACTGTACCTGTCTATAGGACCATATGCAAAGCTATTTTTATGGTCCGCTGTTTTGAGCTCTTCTTTAAGCGTATTTCAGTGTATTTTGTATACAGGTTTTTGATACAAGAAGTTAACTTTATGTGCACTAGATCTATTTATGTTCCTGCATGCGTATGCTTAGCAATAGGAAATATTGATAACGTCTCTCATATTGTTTTGGTTCTTTATGTTTATGTTTTTACTTCATGTGGTGCTGCTAAGCACTAACAGGTGATTTACTTGATTGTTTTTTTGGGACATTGATTAATTTAACTTTTTCTAAAGTCTATTCCGTGTGCTTGTTCATTTTCCCTTGCTCTTTTTAGGACAGTATTATATGTCCTGAATACATATCTTTCTGTTTATTGTCTGTAAATATTATATAAGGAAAGCACCGGAAAGCAATATCAGCAATATGTTCTACTCTCTCTGTTTTTTTTATTTACTATTTAAATATTATTAACCCTTAATCTGCCGTCCGCCTACATCGCCCCCACTATACTAAAGTTATTAACCCCTATTCCTCCGCTCCCCGACACCGCCGCCACTATCATAAACCTATTAACCCCTAAACTGCAAGCCCCTCACAACAAAATATATTAAATTAAACTATTAACCCCTAAACCGAAAGCCCCCCACATCGCAATAAACTAATTTAAACTAGTAACCCCTAAACCTAATGCCCCCCTAACTTTATATTAAAATTACAATTTTCCTATCTTAAATTAAATTAAAACGTACCAGTCAAATTAAAAAACTAAGTTTAAACTAACAATTAAACTAATATAACTATTAAACTAAAATTGAACTAACTACCAATTAAAGAAAACTAAAATACACAAAAAAATCCTAACACTACTATAAAAATGACAAATGATCTAATTACAAAAAAATAAAAATACTAAATTACAAAAAATAACAAACACTAAATTACGAAAAATAACAAATGAAATTATCAAAAATAAAAAAGAATTACACCTAATCTAATAGCCCTATAAAAATAAAAAAGCCCACCCAAAATAAAAAAAAACCCTAGCCTACAATAAACTACCAATAGCCCTTAAAAGGGCCTTTTGTAGGGAATTGCCCTAAGTTAAACAGCTCTTTTACCTGTAAAAAAAAATACAAAGACCCCCCCAACAGTAAAACCCACCACCCAACCAACCCCCAAAATAAAAAAAACCTAGCTCTAACAAAAACCTAAGCTACCCATTGCCCTGAAAAGGGCATTGCCCTTAAAAAGGGTTTTTTTTTCTCTTGCACTGCACTGAAAAGGGCATTTAGCTCTTTTAAGAAAAGCCCAAACCCTAAACTAAAAAAAGTTTAAAAAATCCTAACACTATCCCCCGACGATCTACTTACAGTTTCTGAAGTCCAAACATCCAGGAGGCAAGAAGTCTTCATCCAGGCGGCGAGGTCTTCATCCATCCAGACTGTGTCTTCTATCTTCATCCAGGCGGCATCGTCTTCTATCTTCATCCCGGCTGTGCGGAGCGGGTCCATCCTGAAGACATCCGGCGTGTAGCATCCTCTTCATACGGTCGCCGCTGTACACTGAATCTTCAATGCGTCCCTTGCATTCCTATTAGCTGATTTGATTTTGGAAATTCAAATCAGCCAATAGGATGAGAGCTACTGAAATCATATTGGCTGTTCAAAACAGTCAATAGGATGAGAGCTGCTGAAATCCTATTGGCTGTTCAAAACAGCCAATAGGATGAGAGCTACTGAAATTCTATTGGCTGATTTTAACAGCCAATAGAATTTCAGAAGCTCTCATCCTATTGGCTGTTTTGAACAGCCAATTGGATTTCAGTAGCTCTCATGCTATTGACTGATTTGAATTTCAAAAATCAAATCAGCCAATAGGAATGCAAGGGACGCCATTTTGAAAAGGCTCCCTTGCATTTAAGATTCAGTATATGGTGGCGACCGTATGAAGAGAATGCTCCACGCCGGATGTCTTCAGGATGGACCTGCACCGCGCCCCCGGGATGAAGATGGAGCCGCCTGGATGAAGATAGAAGATGCTGCCAGGATGAAGATGGAGCCGCAGGGATGAAGATCCTTCAAACGGGACTTCAGCAACTGTGAGTACCTAAAGAGGGGTTAGTGTTAGGTTTTTTTAAGGTATTTTGGGTGGGGGGTTTTTTTAGATTAGGGGTTGGGCATTTCTTAAAAGAGCTAAATGCCCTTGTAAGGGCAAGAAAAAGAGCTAAATGCCACTTTAAGGGCAATGCCCATACAAACGTCCTTTTAGGGCAATGGGTAGATTCTGTTTTTTTTTTATAGGTTTTTTTATTTTGTGAGTTTTGGGGGGTGGGGGTTTGTAATGTTAGTGGGTCTTTGTATTTTTGTTTAGAAAAAGAGCTGATTTCTTTAGGGCAATGCCCTACAAAAGGCCCTTTTAAGGGCTATTGGTAGTTTATTATAGATTAGGTTTCTTTTATTTTGGGGTGTTTTTTTTTAGAATGGGTATTAGAATAGGAATAATTGTTATTATTTTTGATAATTCATTTGTTATTTTGTGTAACTTTTTTTTCGTTTTGGAGTGGTATTTTCTTTTTCGAATAGCCATTTTTTATTTTTAATGGGCAGCAAAAGAGCTGAATGCCCTTTTAAGGACAATGCCCATATAAATGCCCTTTTCAGGGAAAAGGGTAGATTAGGTTTTACGTTTGTATACTGTTAGGGGATGTTTGTTTTTATTTTGTAGAAAAATAGCTGATTTCTTTAGGGCAATGCCCACAAAAGGCCCTTTTAAGGGCCCTTGGTAGTTTATTATAGATTAGGGTTTTTTATTTTTAAGTGGGTTTTTTTTAGGGTATAAGAATAGGAATAATTTTTATTGTTTTGTATAATTTCATTTGTTATTTTTTGTAATGGTAGTTTTTTTGTTGTAATTTTAGTGTGTTTTTTTTGTAATGTTAGGTTTTAGTGTAAGGCAGTTTAGGTTTTATTTAACAGGTAAGTTTGCATTTATTTTAACTAGGTAGTTAGTAAATAGTTAATAACTATTTAATAACTAGTTACCTAGTTAAAATAAATACAAACTTACCTGTGAAATAAACTAAGCTAGCTACAATATAACTATTAGTTATATTGTGCTATCTTAGGTTTTATTTCACAGGTAAGTATGTATTTAGTTTTAAATAGGTATTATTTAGTTAAATAATGGTAACTTTAATTTAGCTCTATATTAATAGATTTATTATAGTGTGGGTGATGTTGGGGTGCAGAGGAAGAGGGGTTAAAAATGTTAGTATTGTGGCAGCGATCTCGGCGAGCGGCAGATTAGGGGTTAATAGTTTTATTTTGGTGGCGGCGATATCGGGGAGGTGGCAGATTAGGGGTTAAAAACATTATGTTAGTGTCGGTGATGTCGGGGGGTAGCAGATTAGGGGCTGTTTAGACGTGGAGTTTATCTTAGGTGTTAGGTTTAAGCATAACTTTTTTTTACTCATAGACATCAATGGGGCTGCGTTACGTATACGTAGCTTTTCATTTCGCGATCGCAGGTGTTAGGTTTTTTTCTGACACTCTCTCCCCATTGATGTCTATGGGGAAAGCCTGCACGAGCACGTCAAAACAGCGCTTGTATTTTGTATGGAGCTCACGCAACCATATCGCACTGCATAAGGTGGCTGTTTCAAACTTGTAATGGCAGCGCTATAGAGGGTGAAATAATTCAACATTTGTTGCGTTGGTTAAATAGCCTCTAGCATGCATAACTCGTAATCTAACTGATAGTCAACAATATAATAGTAAAATATAACTAACAAAAGTAAGGGGGGTTTCAGGGGTGCATACACAATAAAACACCACAAGCAAGGGTCTGCATTGTCACGCTATGCAAAATATACGCAAATTAGTTATTCTCCACACACATTTCGGTGAGGAACTTTGTACCAATAGATGATGCTGTTACACAATGTCCAGCAACTTTCAACCCATAGAGGGCACTGTGTTACCCAACTATGTATGTGAATGGGGAACCATCACAGTGGATCAGCAGAGGGTGCTGTGTTACCCAATGTACATAAATAAGTGAATTGGGAACCTTCACAGTTGCGATATCTAAAGTCCAGCTGTCAGCATGCATCGGGTTTCTCTTGCGTGCAACCAATTTACTTTCTACTTGTAATACGAGTGTCAACCGCCCGAGTTAAAAGTTTACTTTTAGTGGTGTTTGTGCACGAGTGAAATAATTATTTAGCGCACCACTTGTAATCTGTCCCCATGTCGGGTAAAATACCGGCTGATTGGCAACCCAATATAGCATATACCCAACCTTGCTTATAACTCCTCTTCATTGCAATGCATCAAATTTACTACTGAATTATATAATAGTGACTTCTGTGATTTCATGTTGTTTTGAAGAGCTCCAAATTGAATAACTGAAACCTCTCTATTTAGTAAATGACATAAAATAAAAGCAGAGGTAATTAATTACACAAGAAAAAAAGCTTTTCACAGGCTTTTCAATGGAGTTTCACTTAACCAAAAATATACAGTCAAGACACAAGTCAAATTAAAAGGGACCACTAAACCCAATTTTTTTTCTTTCATGATTCAGATAAAGCATGCAATTTTAAGCAACTTTCTGATTTACTCCTATTATCAATTTTTTTTTGTTATCTTTATTTAAAAAGCAGGAATGAAAGTTTAGGAGCCGGCCCATTTTAGGTTCAGCACCTGGGGAGCACTTGCTGATTGGTGGCAAAATGTAGCATGCTCTCTCTGAATCATAAAATAATACATTTGGGTTTAGAATTCCTTTTAACAATTTGATATGATTTTCAGTAATTTTATAATCAGCCTTTTTTAACCTACAAAACAAACACTTTGTTGCAATCCTAAATAAAATTTCTGGTGACCATAATTAGCTTGAGTATAGGTTTCACAATTTAAATTGTGTGATACTGAGCAATTTGTTTATATTTTTAATAAACAAAATGTATTTATTCACATAGCTGAACAGTATTTAAAACTTCAACATTTAGACACGCATGATATGCACAAATTACCATATTGCTATTGTTTAGTATTTAGTTTAACTTTTTAGTTTATTGCACTGTATATTATTTAAAAATTCAAGTATCTGTACATTACTACTTGTACAGTGTTTTAAAATATGCTTCAACTATGTAATTCTAACTTTAAACCCAATAAAGACAGATTATTTAAATAAATTTATAAAAAAACCTTAAATTCAACATTGAACATAGTATCCAAGAATTACAACATAGCTGGCAATATTTCCCAGAGGCTTTCTGAGTCAGGAAGGTAAGGGACCTTGTTGTGGGTGTGGCCTGTGTTTGTCATGATTGGCATAAGGCGTGTCCTACGAAGAGCTGGGACAGTCCCTGAAAACCAAGACATTTGGGTAGGATGGCTGGGATACCATTTTGTGTAGGATTTCCATAGCGCCGGTATTATAGGTTGTGCGGTGAGGCTAAAAAGCTTGCGTTACAGCCTATACCAACACGATCCATACCGCCATCTGAGAGCAGTAGTTATGGATTTTGTGTAACACAAATGTTTCACATAACTCATAACTAAAGTGTTACTAAGTAAACTAATACCCATAAACTACATATTAATCCATAAACAGCCACCCTCCGCATCGCAAACACTATATTAAATTTATTAACCCCTAATCTGCCGCCCCACCCACATCGCAAGTATTAAATAAACCTATTAACCCCTAATCTGCTGCCCACCCACTTTGCCAACACTATTTAACCCCTTAATGACAAGTGACGTACAGGTACGTCCTGCAAAAAACTTGCAGTTAGTGACAATGGACGTACCTGGTACGTCACTTGTCTAAGAGAGTGCTGGAAGCGATCGCAATCGCTTCCAGCAGCTCTCAGGGTATTGCAGTGATGCCTCCATATGGAGGCATCCTGCAATACATTTAGAAGACTCCGATGCAGAGAGAGCCACTCTGTGGCCCTCTCTGCACCGGTAGCGATGGTGCCGGTTCGTTGGTGGGTGGGAGCACATCAGGGAGGCGGGTGGGCGGCCCCATCGCTACCCGGCATCCGGTTCCTGTAAGTGCTATGTGCACGCCGGGGTGCCGGGGAGCGTGCGGGGGGGCGCGCGGTGTCGCGCGCGCGCGGGGGCGCGCGGGGGGTGCGCGTGCGCGCCCGGATTACATGCCCACTGCCACCAATGAGAAAGGAAGGGGGGACAAAAGTAAAATATAAATAAATATATAAGGATCTGGGAGGGGGAGGGGGTTGGGGTATTGTGGGGGGCTGCTACACTACAGAAAAATGTATAACTGGCAATAAATTGCAAAAAAAAACACTTGTTTTGGGGGCAAATTGGGTACTGGCAGACAGCTGCCAGTACCCAAGATGGCGGCAATTAGGTAGGGGAGAGGGTTAGAGAGCTGGGGGGGGGGATCATGGAGGTTGGGGCTAAGGCAGGAGTCCATCACAGCTAAAACATTTTAATTTTTTTTATTAAAAAAAAGAAAACTCCTTTTATTTAGTACTGGCAGACTTTCTGCAGTACTTAAGATGGCGGGGGACAATTGTGGGGTGGGGGAGGGAAGAGAACTGTTTGGGAGGGATCAGGGGGTGGGATGTGTCAGGTGGGAGGCTGATCTCTACCCTAAAGCTAAAATTAACCCTGCAAGCTCCCTACAACCTACCTAATTAACCCCTTCACTGCTGGGCATAATTTACGTGTGGTGCGCAGCAGCATTTAGTGGCCTTCTAATTACCAAAAAAGCAATGCCCAAAGCCATATAAGTCTGCTATTTCTGAACAAAGGGGATCCCAAAGAAGCATTTACAACAACCTTTTGTGGCCTTAATTGCACAAGCTGTTTGTAAATAATTTCAGTGGAAACCTAAAGTTTGTGACAAAATTTGTGAAAAAGTGAACTTATTTTTTTATTTGATGACATTTGGCGGTGAAATGGTGGCATGAAACTATACCAAAATGGGCCTAGATCAATACTTTGGGTTGTCTTCTAAAAAAAAATATATACATGTCAAGGGATATTCAGGTATCCTGACAGATATCAGGGGTTCCAATGTAACTAGCGCTAATTTTGAAAAAAAGTTGTTTGGAATAGCAAAGTGCTACTTGTATTTATGGCCCTATAACTTGCAAAAAAAAGTAAAGAACATGTAAACATTGGGTATTTCTAAACTCAGGACAAAATTTAGAAACTATTTAGCATAGGTGTTTTTTGGTGATTGTAGATGTGTAACAGATTTTGGGGGTCAAAGTTAGAAAAAGTGTGTTTTTTACAATTTTTTTCCTCATATTTTATATTTTTTTTATAGTAAATTATAAGATATGATGAAAATAATGGATTCTTTAGAAAGTCCATTTAATGGCGAGAAAAACGGTATATACTATGTGTGGGTACAGTAAACGAGTAAGAGGAAAATTACAGCTAAACACAAACACGCAGAAATGTAAAAATAGCCATTGTCCATTAAGGGTAAGAAATTGAAAAATGGTCCGGTCATTAAGGGGTTAAATATATTAACCCTAAACCGTCGCACCCCAACATCGCCACCACTATAATAAAGTTATTAACCCTATTCCGCCGCTCCCCGACATCGCCTTCACTAAATAAAGTTATTGACCCCCTAAACGTCCGGCCTCCAACATCTCTGCCACTAAATAAACCTATTAACCCCTACCCACCGGCTCCCACATCGCAAAACACTAAATGAAAACTATTAACCCCTAAACCTAACACCCCCCTTACTTTAAATTAAAATTACAATATAAACTTACCTGTGGAATAAAAATAAACCTAACATTAAACTATAAATTACCTAACATAACTAATCTAATAAAATAAAAAAATACTACCAATTAAAATATCTAAATTAAAAATTAAAAAAAAAAACTAACACTAGATTTAGAGTTCTGCGTTAGCCGTCAAAACCAGCGTTAAGGGGTCCTAACGCTGCTTTTTACTGCCCGCTGGTATTTAGAGTCAGCCAGGAAATGGTCTAACGCTCACTTTCCAGTCGCGACTTTCCATACCGCAGATCCCCTCTACGTCAATTGCGTATCCTATCTTTTCAATGGGATCTTCCTAACGACGGTATTTAGAGTCTTGGCTGAAGTGAGCAGTAGACCCTCTACCGACAAAACTCCAGCCACAGAAAAAAGTCAGGAGTTAAGAGCTTTCTGGGCTAACGCCGGTTCATAAAGCTCTTAACTACTGTGCTCTAAAGTACACTAACACCCATAAACTACCTATGTACCCCTAAACCGAGGTCCCCCACATCGCCGCCACTCTAATACATTTTTTTAACCCCTAATCTGCCGACCGCACACCGCCGCCACCTACGTTATACCAATGAACCCCTAATCTGCTGCCCCTAACATCGTCGACACCTACATAATATTTATTAACCCTCTAATCTGCCCCCCCAATGTCGCCGCTACCTTACCTACACTTATTAACCCCTAATCTGCCGACCGGACCTCGCCGCCACTATAATAAATGTATTAACCCTAATCTGCCCTCCCTAACATCTGCGACACCTAACTTCAAGTATTAACCCCTAATCTGCCGACCGGACCTCGCCGCTACTCTAATAAATGTATTAACCCTAAAGCTAAGTCTAACCCTAACCTAACACTACACTATCACTAAATCAATTAACTAAACTACCTACAATTACCTACAATTAAATCAACTAACTAAACTACAAAAAACAAACAAACACTAATTTACAAAAAAAAAAGATTACAAGAATTTTAAACTAATTACACCTACTCTAAGCCCCTTAAAAAATAACAAAGCCCCCAAAATAAAAAAATGCCCTACCCTATTCTAAAATAAAAAGTTAACAGCTCTATTACCTTACCAGCCCTTAAAAGGGCTTTTTGCGGGGCATGCCCCAAAGAAATCAGCTCTTTTGCCTGTAAAAAAAAACATACAATACCCCCCACATTACAACCCACTACCCACATACCCTAATCTAACCCACCCAAACCCCCCTTAAAAAACCTAACACTAAGCCCCTGAAGATCTTCCTACCTTGTCTTCACCCAGCCGGGTACCATCCGATCCGTCCAGAAGAGGGTCCGAAGTTTTCATCCTATCCGGCCAGAAGAGGCAAAAGAGCTGATTTCTTTGGGGCATGCCCCGCAAAAAGCCCTTTAAAGGGCTGGCAAGGTAATAGAGCTGTTAACTTTTTATTTTAGAATAGGGTAGGGCATTTTTTTGGGGGGGGGGGGGCTTTATTTTTTTAGGGGGCTTAGAGTAGGTGTAATTAGTTTAAAATTCTTGTAATTTTTTTTTGTAATTTAGTGTTTTTTTTGTAATTTAGTTTAGTTGATTTAATTGTAGGTAATTGTAGGTAGTTTAGTTAATTAATTTATTGATAGTGTAGTGTTAGGTTTAATTGTAACTTAGGTTAGGATTTATTTTGCAGGTAATTTTGTAATTATTTTAACTAGGTAGCTATTAAATAGTAGATAACTATTTAATAGCTATTGTACCTAGTTAAAATAAATACAAAGTTGCCTGTAAAATAAATATAAATCCTAAAATAGCTACAATTTAATTATTATTTATATTGTAGCTATATTAGGGTTTATTTTACAGGTAAGTATTTAGCTTGAAATAGGATCAATTTATTTAATAAGAAATAATTTATTTGGTTAGAATAAAATTATATTTAACTTAGGGGGGTGTTAGGGTTAGGGTTAGACTTAGCTATAGGGGTTAATACATTTATTAGAGTAGTGGCGAGGTCCGGTTGCAGATTAGGGGTTAAATACTTGAAGTTAGGTGTCGCAGATGTTAGTGAGGGCAGATTAGGGGTTAATACTATTTATTATATGGTTTGCAAGGCCGTAGTGCGGCGGTTTAGGGGTTAATACATTTATTATAGTGGCGGTGAGGTCCGGTCGGCAGATTAGGGGTTAATAAGTGTAGGTAAGGTAGCGGCGACGTAGGGGTGGCAGATTAGGGGTTAATAAATATAATATAGGGGTCGGCGATGTTGTGGGCAGCAGATTAGGGGTAGATAGGTATAATGTAGGTTGCGGCGGTGTCCGGAGCTGCAGATTAGGGGTTAATATTATAATGCAGGGGTCAGCGATAGCGGGGGTGGCAGATTAGGGGTTAATAAGTGTAAGGTTAGGGGTGTTTACACTCGGGGTACATGTTAGAGTGTTAGGTGCAGACTTAGAAACTGTTTCCCCATAGGAAATAATGGGGCTGCATTAGAAGCTGAATGCTGCTTTTTTGCAGGTGTTAGGTTTTTTTTCAGCCCAACTGCCCCATTGTTTCCTATGGGGGAATCGTGCACGAGCACGTTTTTCCAGCTAGCCGCTACCGTAAGCAACGCTGGTATTGAGAGTTGAAGTGGCGGTAAATATGCCTGTACGCTCCCCTTTTTGGAGCCTAACGCAGCCCTTCAGAGAACTTTCAATACCAACGTTATTTAAAAGGTGCGGGGGAAAAAAAATCTAAATTACAAATAAATAAAAAAATCATACGAAAATTAAAACAATCTAAGTTTATCAAAAATAATTAACACTAAATTCATGAAAAATAAAAAACACTACGATTACAAAAAATAAACAAAATTATCAAAGGTCAAAACAATTACACCTAATCTAATAGCCCTATAAAAATAAAGAAGCCTCCCAAAATAAAAACACACACCCTAGCCTACAATAAACCTAACAATAGCCCTTAAAAGGGCAATTTGTAGGGCATTGCCCTAAAGAAATCAGCTGTTTTACCTGTAAAAAAATACCCCCAACAGTAAAACCCACCACCCAACCAACCTCCCAAAATAAAAAACCTACACTCTAAAAAAAAACTAAGCTAGCCATTGCCTCTAAAGGGGCATTTGTAATGGGCATTTTCCTTAAAATGGCATGCAGCTATTTTTCCAAGCCCAAAGCCCTAATCTAAAAAAAAAACACCACAAAAAAAAATAACACTAACCAACCCCCAAAAGATCTACTCATGGTTCCTGAAGTCCGGACATTCATCTCCATCCAGGCAGCGAGGTCTTCATCCAGGCGGCAAGGTCCTGACTCTTCATCCATCCGGGGGTGTCTTCTATATTCATCTCGGCGACACGAAGTCGAGCCATCCTTGAAGCCGTAGACATCCTGCACAGAGCGTCCACTTCATACGGTTGCCGCCGTACACTTAAGTTGAATGCAAGGTAGCCATTTCAAAATGGCGTACCTTGCATTCCTATTGGCTGATTTGATTCTTCAAATTCAAATCAGCCAATAGGATGAGAGCTTCTGAAATCCTATTGACTTTTCAAAACAGCCAATAGGATGAGAGCTACTGAAATCATATTGGCAGATTTGATTCGAAGAACTGTAGTTAATAGTTTTGCACAACATAAAAGCTTCATAAAACACTTCAAAAATACATTGTGAAGTATACTTACACTCAACACTGAACACTGTCGAATACAATTATTTAAAAAAAATATTGCACACAAAAGTTAAAAGGGATGAAAGATACGAGATCATGGGTGTTATAAAAAAAAGCAGACCCAGGGATTTTACATACACATACATAGAGATACGTTTTTTTATGTATAGAGTTATGTTTAACTATGGAGATAAGGAAAATATTTTACATTACAATCTTATGCACATTAAACAATATCTCAGGCGTATTTTGAAATAGATATTCAAATATAGATCTCGAGATATCTAGAAATATTTATATATCTATATCTCACCAATAGATATGTCAATCCAAAAATCGTCACATATATATAGAAATATTGCGTTGCGTAGTCAAGGAGAAAATGTCATGGACTTTGCGCAACATATTAGGGTTTTAGGGTGTTTTTTTCTCTTTCTATTTGTCTTCTCCATTGACCTCTATGGGGAATATGTGAAACAAGTTATTTTGCACTTGTATAGCTGCATAACTCCAAATTGCAAAAAAGTCATAACGCGTGCTGTGTTTTCGCAAATGATTTGCTGCACGAATTGTAATCTTGCTCAAAGTGCTTTCTATTGAAATGGAATTCGGCAGTTGAACTGTCCCTATGCTAAGTATTGGGATATGTGGTTTGTTGCAGGCAATTCTGATATATTGCAATAAACCCTAATCACTGAATGATTAAAAATAAATATACAGCTAACACTCAGCTAATATTGAGCTTTAATTTGTAACATAAAACAGACAAACACATGTTTATGTAGAGTGGAAAATGCTAAGGAAACAGGACAGAAAATCTGCACATAAAAGCTTAGTGAAAGTCTGCGTTAACAAGTATAATAGTAAATTCATAGCCAGAGGCAAAAGCAATGAAAGGTTTAAGGGACCCAGACAAACAGACACTCACTGCAGACCAACGTGAGATAAATAAACTAAGTACAAAGGGGGGACACAGCCGGCAAACACTCACCGAGTACAGTGGTACAGTCACACATCCGTCTGAAAGTAACACAGGCAGCAGCAGAACAAGCTTCAAACCCCAGGGGTGAAATATTCTGCTAATCACGCAGCACTCATGACTCTGGGGATGAACTTCCTTCTGCACTGCCCCAAATACAATTGTACGTGACCGTGCAGAGCTGCATTCTGGTAACTTGTGACATCCAGAGTAAAATATGTATATGACAAGGATTTAATAACTAGCTTATTTATGTCTCAGCATTGTGATATATAATGTAACCTATATAATGAATGTATTTGCTACATAATTCAACTCAGATCATGTATGTCTCTGTCATATAATGTAACCCAGATCATGTATGTCTCTGTCATGTAATGTAGCACATATCATGTAATATGCATTATATGGCAGACAGATAGATGATCTGGGTTACATTATATGACAGACAGATAGATGATCTGGGTTACATTATATAACAGAGACATACATGATCTGGGTTACATTATATAACAGAGACATACATGATCTGGGTTACATTATATAACAGAGACATACATGATCTGAGTTACATTTTATGACAGAGACATACATGATCTGGGTTACATTATATTACAGATGCCCTACATGATCTGGGTTACATGATATGACAGACATACATGATCTGGGTTACATGATATGACAGAGAGCTACAATAATCTGGGTTAACATTATATGACAGACACATACATGATCTGAGTTACATTAGATGACAGAGACTTACATGATCTGGGTTATATTATATGACAGAGACATACATGATCTGGGTTACATTATATGACAGAAACATACATAATCTGGGTTACATTATATGACAGAGAGATACATGTTTTGGGTTACATTATATGAAAGAGACAGTGATACATATAATGTAACCCAGATCATGTAGATCTCTGTCATATAATGTAACCCAGGTCATGTATCTCTGTCATATAATGTAACCAAGATCATGTATCTCTCTGTCATATAATGTAACCCAGATCATGTATCTCTCTGTCATATAATGTAACCCAGATCATGTATGTCTCTGTCATATAATGTAACCAAGATCATGTAAGTCTCTGTCATATAATGTAACCCAGATCATGTAAGTCTCTGTCATATAATGTAACCAAGATCATGTATGTCTCTGTCATATAATGTAACCCAGATCAGGAATGTCTCTATCATATAATGAAACCCAGATCAGATATGTCTCTGCTTTGTCATATAATGTAACCAAGATCATGTATGTCTCCGTCATATAATGTAACCCAGATCATATATGTCTCTGTCATATAATGTAACCAAGATCATGTATGTCTCTGTCATATAATGTAACCCAGATCATGTATCTCTCTGTCATATAATGTAACCCAGATCATGTATCTCTCTGTCATATAATGTAACCCAGATCATGTATGTCTCTGTCATATAATGTAACCCAGATCAGGAATGTCTGTATCATATAATGAAACCCAGATCAGATATGTCTCTGCTTTGTCATATAATGTAACCAAGATCATGTATGTCTCCGTCATATAATGTAACCCAGATCATATATGTCTCTGTCATATAATGTAACCAAGATCATGTATGTCTATGTCATATAATGTAACCCAGATCATGTATCTCTCTGTCATATAATGTAACCCAGATCATGTATCTCTCTGTCATATAATGTAACCCAGATCATGTATGTCTCTGTCATATAAAGCAACCCAGATCATATGTCTTTGTCATATAATTAACCCATATCATGTATGTCTCTGTCATATAATGTAACTCAGATTATGTATGTCTCTGTCATATAATGTAACCCAGATCATGTAGCTTTCTAACCATATAATGTAACCCAGATCATGTAGCTTTCTGTCATATAATGTAACCCAGATCATGTATCTCTCTGTCAAAAAATGTAACTTCAATAGGCAGGGCGAACTTTAAAACCCACAAGGACTCTTTCTGGCCACAATAGTGATGGAAAAGTTGTTTCAAGGGTACTAACACCTGGACTGTGACATGCTGAAGGGGGATCCATGGCAAAACTCCCATGGAAAATTACATAGTTGATGCAGAGTCTGCTTTTAACCCATAAAGGGCCTAAATCACCTAACATTAATAAATTGTTTGCAATAACGTGCTTTAAAACATCAGTTATGATGTTGTATCGATCAGGTAGTGTAAAGGTTACGCCCGCTTCACAGTGACAGACCAAACTCCAAGTGTAACGCACCGCAGATAGATTTGATAGATAGATACATAGATTACATAGCTCAATCGATGCAATATACATATGATCGATACAAATTACATAGATCAATCGATGCAATATACATATGATCGATACACTGTACATAGATCAATACATGCAATATACATTTGATAGATACGAATTACATAGATCAATAGATGCAATATCCATTTCATAGATACGAAAGTTATCGATCCAAAGATGCAATATACATTTGATAGATACGAATTACATCAATCAAAAGATGCAATATACATTTTATAGATACGAATTACATCGATCAATAGATGCAATATACATTTGATAGATACGATTGATAGTTAGATAGATTTGATAGATAAATAGATAGATTTGAAAGATATATAATTTCCCTGACAGAGTATAACAATAAGACATGCGGTCTGGGACCCGTGGTGTGTAAAGTAGTACTCTTCTTAGCAGTTTACTACTATCAGGGGAGGTCTATATGGCCTGCATTTTTGGAACAGGGAGATGGAAGAAGATGATTGGTCTGTCCTCCTACTTCAAATTTGTCAAAAACACAAGTGGCTGTCTCAAAACAGTCCGGACACGAAATAGATAGATTTGATAGATAGATATACATAGATTGATAGTTAGATAGAATCGATAGAAGATAAATAGATAGATTTGATAGATATATCATTACCCTGACAAAGTATAATAATTAAACATGCGGTCTGGGACCCATGGTAACTAGGTTGTGTTAAGTAGTACTATTCTTAGCACTTTCATCCCTGTAACTCCTCCTATCGGGGGAGGTCTATATGGCCTGCATGATTACCCTGACAAAGTATAACAACAAGACACGCGGTCTGGGACCCATGGTAACTAGGTTGTGTTAAGTAGTACTTTTCTTAGCAGTTTAATCCCTCTTACTCCCCCTTTTGGTGGAGGTCTATATGGCCTGCATGATTACCCTGACAAAGTATAACAACAAAACATGCGGTCTGGGACCCATGGCAACTAGGTTGTGTTAAGTAGTACTATTCTTAGCACTTTAATCCCTGTTACTCCCCCTATCGGGGGAGGTCTATATGGCGTGCATGATTACCCTGACAAAGTATAACAACAATACATGCGGTCTGGGACCCATGGTAACTAGGTTGTGTTAAGTAGTACTATTCTTAGCACTTTAATTTCTGTTACTCCCCCTACCGGGGGAGGGCTATATGGCCTGCATGATTACCCTTACAAAGTATAACAACAAAACATGCGGTGTGGGACCCATGGTGGTACTGGTATAACTAAGTTTTCTTAAGTAGTACTATTCTTAGCCGTTTAATCCCTGTGATTGGTCTGTCCTCCTATCTTAAACCAACAGGTATGAGTGGTTGCACAGAGAAATTAATAACAGTACATGCTTGCGGTGGGCCTGGCACACAGGCCTGATGGAAAATGAAATTAGATTAAACTTGCAATTAGCAAACTAATGTAAAAGTTTTTTTTATTTTTTTAAAATAATGTTAAACCAACAGGTATGAGTGGTTGCACAGAGCAATTAATCACAGTATATGCTTGCAGTGGACCTGGCACACAGGCCTGATGGAAAATAAAATTAGATTAAACTTGCAATTAGCAAACTAATGTAAAAGTTTTTTTTTTTTTTTTTTAAATAATGTTAAACCACCAGATATGAGTGGTTGCACAGAGCAATTAATCACAGTATATGCTTGCTGTTGGCCTGGCAAACAGGGCTGATGGTAAATGAAATTAGATTAAACTTGCAATTAGAAAACTAATGTAAAAGTTTTTTGTTTTTTTTTAATTTAAAATAATGTTAAACCACCAGATATGAGTGGTTGCGCAGAGCAATTAATAACAGTATATGCTTGCTGTAGGCCTGGCACACAGGCCTGATGGAAAATAAAATTAGATTAAACTTGCAATTAGCAAACTAATGTAAAAGTTGTTTTTTTTTAAATTTAAAATAATGTAAAACCACCAGATATGAGTGGTGGCAGTGAGCAAGTTGGTACAATATATGTCTTGAGGCTCACACACAGGCTGGTGGCAGGCAGGCAGGCAAATGCAAAAAAAAAAAATGACTGGAGTTCTAGCCCTATGCAAAAAATAAAATAAAACAATTTTAGCCCTGAATAGTGCTTTTTGGGGTGCTGTCCTTACAGCAGAGATCAGATGAGTCCTTCAGCACTTTAGTGGAGACTGAATAGACTAGCCTAGCTATCAATTTCCCTATAAAATCAGGAGCTGCAACAATAAACCTCCTCTCTCTTCAAAAGCTGCATCACAATGATTCTAAAATGGCTGCTGCCCGGGACCTGGGAGGGTCTGGAAGGGAGTGTCTGCTGCTGATTGGCTGTAATGTGTCTGCAGACTGGGAGATACAGGGTCAAAGTTTACTCAATGATGACTAATAGGGGGCGGATCGAACATCGCATATGTTCGCCCTCGGCGGCAAACGCGAACAAGCTATGTTCACAGGCAACCGTTCGCTGGCGAACAGTTCGGGACATCACTAATTATTAGACCTTTAAGTTGCATTTCAACAATAAATAGTTTCATATATACATTTGTTATAAACTCTCATAAATATATTATTCATATATGCAAGGAAAGATAAGCAAACTTAAAAGTACTAATTCTAATTGCTAACAAATAATATAATGCACAATATAGTAGGCAATGAACAACAAAATGTATTACTTTAAAAGGGGTCTCCTTACTCTGAATATGTGCTACTATCATCTATTTAATGGTTATCTTATAGTGAGCCACTCTAAATCCTACTGGTATGAGTTAACTGTGGATATCAACATATGCTCCAAACTAAATATAATAAATTGCTTGCAGCCAATGTATTCAGTTAGATTAGTATGTGAGGTTGGCCACTCACAGTTACATCATATATATTGCCTATGAATATCCACATATGCTCAAATAAATGATTGAATGGCTCATTAACCTAATGTTATTAAACATTTGTTTTTAATCAGATTATTGTATTTACATAAGAAGCCATGATATTTTGAACTTACCCTGTGGAATTAAGTTCGAATTCAAACGCAATACATGGTCTTCTAGATTAATTTAGTGTAGAAAGTTAAAAGAACCCTATTTTTATATGTAAATTCTGAAGGTATGTCTGGTGTGGAGATTGGATTCAATTTCTCTTCCAAAAATTTATAATATCCCCCTCAATGTTTAAGCCGAAAAGGTCTTCTGGTTTGCAACTGAAAAATCCAAAATGCTTCTCTATATAGAAGCCGACTATTTCTGTTGCCTCCTCTTTGCTTTGGTCGCACTATCTCTATGACTTGCCAACTAAAAGAGGTAACATCCTGGTTGTGGAAATTAATAAAATGTCGTGACAAATCTGAACATTCTATTTTATTTTTGATGTCATTCAAATGTTCCCTAACTCGTGTTCTAGCCTCTCTTGTAGTGCAGCCTGTATACTGTAGCCCACAACTTACACACTCGATTAGGTAGATTGCATAGGTGCTGAGACAGGTGCAACCTCTCCTAGATACAAAATTACAACCTCCCTCAATGTAATCCTTTAGGCTATCCTCAGCCGAAACTATCGGCAATTGTTTCTTAATGATGCCACATATTTCTTTATATTGGGGGCTGAAGGTGGTAGAAAAAATCGGTCTTGCATGGTCAAATCTTTTTGTTCTATTAGTAGTCTTGTCACTTATCAATACTGCCCTATCCATTCGAGAAACCTCTAAGAGGGCTCGATTTATGGTCTTGGGACGATATCCTCTCTGTAACAGAGACTGTTTGAATTTATCACTCTCTATCAGGAAATCATCATTGTCTGAGCAGTTTCTTTTGATTCGCATAAACTGCCCTTTTGCCACATCAAATACGGTATGTCTTGGGTGGCTACTTCTGGCATGAAGTATTGTATTAGACATAATGGGTTTCCTGTAGAGAGTGGTTTTGATGGTGTTAGTTTCTATGGTATCTAGAAACTATATCTAGGTAAGGAATCTTAGTTTTTTCAAACTGATACGTGAACTGCAAACCCACTTCGTTGGTGTTCAAAATTTCAATGTATTGAATGGCCTCATCCTCAGTACCTCGCCAGATGAAGAGGAGGTAGTCAATAAAACGTTTGTATAATTTGATCTTATCCTTAAAGGGGCTCCAATCTCCAAAGACGTGGGACCGCTCTCACCATCCCATGTAGATGTTGGCGTATGATGGTGCAAATTTAGCACCCATCGGGGTCCCACGCCTTTGGAGATAGAAGTCACCCTCAAAGCAAAAATAATTGTGGGTTAAAAGAAAATCCAATGTCCTACATATGAACATCCTTAGGGGATGATCATAATTACTGTAATCTTCCATGATCTGAGTTACATTATATGACAGAGGCCTACATTATCTGGGTTACATGATATGACAGAGACATACATGATCTGGTTTACATGATATAACAGACAAACATGATCTGGGTTACATGATATGACAGAGAGCTACATAATCTGGGTTACATTATATGACAGAGACATACATGATCTGAGTTACATTATATGACAGAGACATACATGATCTGGGTTACATGATATGACAGAGACATACATAATCTGGGTTACATTATATGACAGAGATACATGATCTGGGTTACATTATATGACAGTCATATAATGTAACCCAGATCATGTAGATCTCTGTCATATAATGTAACTCAGATCATGTATGTCTCTGTCATATAATGTAACCTAGATCATGTAGCTTTCTAACATATAATGTAACCAGGACCAGTGGATTGTATAAGGGGAACGAGGCAACCGCCTTAGGGTGCCTCATCACGGGGGCGCAATTTAGAGCAGCCTGATTTGTTATTTTTTTACTTTATGATTATGTTCCCAGTGACTGTGTACTGTGTTCCTAATATCTTTTTTGGCCCAGCTGTGCACGCAGCACAGCGCATGGCGCACCCCCCCAGAGTCCTAACCAACCAACACTGCCCCCTTCGGCACACCCACCCTATTGCAACCACGCGCGCAGCCGCAGGCCTCTAGCAGTGTTTAACCGGTGCCCGGCACCACACCAGGGTTTCAGGAGGCTGCTTCATGGTACTATCACTCGGTTTGCAATGCTTTGCATAGCTATTGCTGACAGTACTGTGAATCATCCATCATTTGTGCGAGGACACCAGTCCCCAAGGGCACAACCAAAGATCACAATCTAGGAACACTGGACACCCCTTTAAGGAATTATTCTTTATTTTAAAATATATATATTGGCCTGGTTTATTCCTTATAGTGAATATTGCCACAAGACAAGATAATGTTAAAAACATTTTTTATTTTTTTTTTAAATTTCCAATTGTTATTGAGTATATTAAACAATTTTGTATTACACGCAATAAACTTAAAATATACTTGACACCGGTGTCGGTTTATGATTTATACAGCTGATATCATATGGTAACACGAATCTAAAAACTGTTATGGTCACACAAATATAAAATATATAATCTAAAAAGCATTAAAATATATATATACACATCAGACGTGTGCTTATTTCTTCAAGATATAGCTCTGTTATTTCTGTTTGCCAAATAGTGGGCAGAGTAAATTTAAACAGACTTTGGTATATTGTATTCAAACAGTACCTTTATAGTGTATCTGTGTGATATCACTATATAGCTTGAAACCGATGTTGGTGGGGAATTTCACCTGGTTAAGAATTTGGCCAAGTTTTGTTATGTGCAGGATAGTGCGGTTAAATACACGCCGCTCGGTAGATATAGAATTCTTCTGTGACCTGATCAGATGTTGCAGCTGTAAGGTCTCTTTTGTATATGGATGCTGTGGTTAAATATATGCCGCTTGGTAGGTAAATTCCTACAGTGACCTGTCCTGTTTAACAGCTGAGTAGTCTCTTCGGTAGTGCGGTTAAATATATGCCGCTTTTTCTCTTGCCGGTCAGTGACCGATCTGCATGCGGGAGGTGAAATGATCTCAGGTTAATGAAAATATGCGGTTATGGGTAAACCGCCAGGTGTAGATTCATATGCGGCTTGAATGGGTCGCTCTATACCTTTGTGTTCTTCTTGTTCCTGTCGGTCAGTGACCGATCTGTTTCAAAGGTGTGAATGAAATAGCGATGCTCTATCTTCATGCGGTTAAATAAGTGCCGCTAGGTACGTTCTCAGTTGGACGGGTTTTAAATGAAAGTATTCTAACACATATGAGTTCATGCTGATAACCAGGCTCCAATGTCTGTGCTCAGGAAAAAGGTTCCCTTATTCACTGCAATTACATCAATATCCGATATCTCTGAGTGCTCTGGTCATGTTAAGGTCTTTACTAACAACAAGAATCAGTCTCAGATCAGTGGGATAAACGTTCTGATGATAAACAGGTGCAGCGAGAAGCAGCTGCACAGGAAGTAAATTGGGAGGGGCTCTCGCTGCACCTGTTTATCATCAGAACGTTTATCCCACTGATCTGAGACTGATTCTTGTTGTTAGTAAAGACCTTAACACGACCAGAGCACTCAGAGATATCGGATATTGATGTAATTGCAGTGAATAAGGGAACCTTTTTCCTGAGCACAGACATTGGAGCCTGGTTATCAGCATGAACTCATATGTGTTAGAATACTTTCATTTAAAACCCGTCCAACTAAGAACGTACCTAGCGGCACTTATTTAACCGCATGAAGATAGAGCATCGCTATTTCATTCACACCTTTGAAACAGATCGGTCACTGACCGACAGGAACAAGAAGAACACAAAGGTATAGAGCGACCCATTCAAGCCGCATATGAATCTACACCTGGCGGTTTACCCATAACCGCATATTTTCATTAACCTGAAATCATTTCACCTCCAGCAAGCAGATCGGTCACTGACCGGCAAGAGAAAAAGCGGCATATATTTAACCGCACTACCGAAGAGACTACTCAGCTGTTAAACAGGACAGGTCACTGTAGGAATTTACCTACCAAGCGGCATATATTTAACCGCAGCATCCATATACAAAAGAGACCTTACAGCTGCAACATCTGATCAGGTCACGGAAGAATTCTATATCTACCGAGCGGCGTGTATTTAATCGCACTATCCTGCACATAACAAAACTTGGCCAAATTCTTAACCAGGTGAAATTTATATGTATATAAATAAATATATATATATATATATATATATATATATATATAAATATGTGTATATATATATATATATATATATATACATGTGTGTGTATGAATATATATATGCATATATATATGTGTGTATATATATATATGTGTGTGTGTGCGTGTATAAATATATAGATATATGTGTGTGTGTATATTATATATATATATATATATATATATATATATATATATATATATATAATATATTTAGATATATATATAAAGGTGTAAGGTGTGTATAGGAAATGGCGCTGGGTACAGCCAGAAAGGAAAATATATAGGTGTGTTTGCAGCCCTAGAGTCACTATCTGGGTGATAAGGACCCCTACTTCCCCATCACCAGATAGAAAATAGTAATAGTATAAAATGAAAAGGGTGGGGAAAGACAAACCACTAAACATATAAGGGAAGACTCTAGTGGCGCAACCTATACAATTCAGTAACAATAAATGGGTACTATTTAAGGTTTTGTATCCCTGTTGGATAGTATGGTAAGTAGCTAAATAGCCTACTCGATATGTTAAAAAGATCTATGGATTCACCATAGTAATACACATAAATAGAATCTATCGTATACAAAGTATTGTCCTGCCTGTAGTAAATCTTAAAAATTGATAAAAAATATGATAAAAAATACACAGATGGTAATAGTAAATACAGATGATAATAAAAACAAAAAAGGAAAAATAAATAATATTTCATACAAAAGTATAATTGATGTAACTGTAAATCGTTAGAAAAATTGATAAAAATTGATAAAAAATTGTTAAAAAAACTAATAAAATTAATATATATATATATATATATATATATATATATATATATATATATATATATATATATATATATATATATATATATGTTGTATATAGCAATTATGCCCCAATTGAGCAAAAGTGAATTAAACTCATATATTAGGAGCAAAATGTAAAGTCATTAAAAAAGGGTCCTCCTTTGAAAATAAGGTCAAGTGGAGCTCCTTTAGATTCTTAAATCAGAAACATAATCCAGAACAGAAAGAATAAAAGTGAATCCCTTTGGGAATTTACTCACACTCCTTCCCCTCAATATCCTGGTTTCGTTGGAGGGAGAGAATACTAACTCTCCAGACACGCTGGGTGTATCCCAACAACTGATATCCGAAGCAAAAAAACATACGGATCTAAAACCAAGATCTGCCTTCTTTCCGATACACTCAAAAGGAAACTACAAACCAGTTTTTGCAAAAATGGTACAAGAAGATTTTGAGTGCCTATGTAAAAACTACAAAATAAAAAAGGATAACCTAGATAAAAAAGATAAAGAATTTCTAAAAGACCTGGAAAAGGATAAAAATATTGTAATTCGCGAAGCAGATAAAGGGGGGGGGGCATGGTTATTCAAAACAGAGAGGAATACCTCAAAGAAGCCTTCCGCTTGTTATACAATGTAAATACTTACAAAAAACTTGCAGGTAACCCTACGAAAATCTTCCTAAAAGAATACAAACATCTTTTAGATGACGCTAAATACCAAGGTATTCTAAACGAAGAAGAATTTAGCTATCTCAGCAATGATACACCTACTACGGCAATCTTTTACCATCTGCCGAAGGTTCATAAAAACCTTGTTAATCCTCCAGGAAGACCTATAGTGTCTGGAATTAACTCTTTAACATCCAGACTCTCAGAATATATAGACATATATCTACAGCCTTTGGTGCCTACTCTTAAGTCTTTTCTGAGAGATACTCCCGACACTATGGAAAAATTTAGAAACATCAAATGGGAAGAAGGGTACGTCTGGGTAACACTAGACGTTAGTGCCCTGTATACAAATATACCCCATGAGAAGGGCATTCAGACTCTAGATTTTTGGCTAAAAAGAAAAACATCATTATCTGCGATCCACCAGAGGTTTATATTGAACTAAGCCAAATTTATTCTAGAAAGGAATTTCTTCCTATTCGAAGATATCTATTTCCTCCAAACAAATGGCACAGCAATGGGGACTAAATTTGCCCCCAGTTATGCCAATTTGTATATGGGGGCTTGGGAAGAAGTAATTTGGAACAACAATATATATCTTCCTGATATACTAACCTGGAAAAGGTATATAGATGATATTGTGTTCATCTGGAAAGGGACAGATACTGGTTTGAACAAATTCATCGAACACCTTAATGTAAACGAAAATAACCTTTCCTTTACTGGTAAAAGAAGTACTTCTGAGATAGAATTTCTGGATATAATATTTTTCCATGAAAACCTAACCATACAAACTAAATTATACAAGAAGGAAACTGACAGCAACGGCTATCTGTTTGCCCAAAATGGTCATAATAGAAAATGGATTGACAATATCCCAATGGGACAATATCAAAGAGTCATGAGAAACTGTTCAAAACAGGAAGACTTTGATTGAGAGGCAACAAACCTTACGGATAGGTTTATAGAAATGACCTCCTAAATACAGGCAAGGATAATAATAAAAAAACTAAAAAAACTGAAAAACTTGACATTGAGATGAATAGGGTCAGTTTTATCACCACCTTTAATGAGGGCTCTGTAGAAATTAGAAACATAATACAAAAACATTGGGGTATCCTAAAAAAAGACGAAGTACTTAAAGAAATAACAGAAACAGGACTGAATGTGATTTACAGAAAAAATCGCAGTCTAAAAAATATCGGCTAGATTTAGAGTTTTGTCGGTAACGACCCGCGTAGCTAACGCTGAATTTTTCTGGCCGCACCTTTTAAATAACTCTGGTATTGAGAGTCCACAGAATGGCTGCGCTAGGCTCCAAAAAAGGAGCGTAGAGCATATTTAACGCAACTTCAACTCTCGATACCAGAGTTGCTTACGGACGCGGCCAGCCTCAAAAACATGCTCGTGCACGATTCCCCCATAGAAAACAATGGGGCTGTTTGAGCTGAAAAAAAAACTAACACCTGCAAAAAAGCCGCGTTCAGCTCCTAACGCAGCCCCATTGTTGTCTATGGGGAAACACTTCCTACGTCTGCACCTAACACTCTAACATGTACCCGAGTCTAAACACCCCTAACCTTACACTTATTAACCCCTAATCTGCCGCCCCCGCTATCGCTGACCCCTGCATATTATTATTAACCCCTAATCTGCCGCTCCGTAAACTGCCGCTACTTACATTATCCCTATGTACCCCTAATCTGCTGCCCCAACACCGCCGACCCCTATATTATATTTATTAACCCCTAATCTGCCCCCAACAACGTCGCCTCCACCTGCCTACACTTATTAATACCTAATCTGCCGAGCGGACCGCACCGCTACTATAATAAAGTTATTAACCCCTAATCCGCCTCACTAACCCTATAATAAATAGTATTAACCCCTAATCTGCCCTCCCTAACATCGCCGACACCTAACTTCAAACATTAACCCCTAGTCTGCCGACTGGAGCTCACCGCTATTCTAATAAATGTATTAACCCCTAAAGCTAAGTCTAACCCTAACACTAACACCCCCCTAAGTTAAATATAATTTAAATCTAACGAAATTAATTAACTCTTATTAAATAAATTATTCCTATTTAAAGCTAAATACTTACCTGTAAAATAAATCCTAATATAGCTACAATATAAATTATAATTATGTTATAGCTATTTTAGGATTTATATTTATTTTACAGGTAACTTTGTAATTATTTTAACCAGGTACAATAGCTATTAAATAGTTAAGAACTATTTAATAGCTAAAATAGTTAAAATAATTACAAATTTACCTGTAAAATAAATCCTAACCTAAGTTACAATTAAACCTAACACTACACTATCAATAAATAAATTAAATAAAATACCTACAATTACACCTAACACTACACTATCAATAAATGAATTAAATACAATATCTACAAATAAATACAATTAAATAATCTAACTAAAGTACAAAAAATAAAAAAGAACTAAGTTACAAAAAATAAAAAAATATTTACAAACATAAGAAAAATATTACAACAATTTTAAACTAATTACACCTACTCTAAGCCCCCTAATAAAATAACAAAGACCCCCAAAATAAAAAATGCCCTACCCTATTCTAAATTACAAAATTTCAATGCTCTTTTACCTTACCAGCCCTGAACAGGGCCCTTTGCGGGGCATGCCCCAAGAAATTCAGCTCTTTTTCCTGTAAAAAAACACATACAATACCCCCCCCCCAACATTACAACCCACCACCCACATACCCCTAATCTAACCCAAACCCCCCTTAAATAAACCTAACACTAAGCCCTTGAAGATCTTCCTACCTTGTCTTCACCTCACCGGGTATCACACCGATCCGTCCTGGCTCCGATATCTTCATCCAACCCAAGCGGGCGCTAGACATCCATCATCCGACGGCTGAAGAAGTCCAGAAGAGGGTCCAAAGTCTTCATCCTATCCGGGAAGAAGAGTAGATCCGGACCGGCAACCATCTTCTTCCAAGCGGCATCTTCTATCTTCATCCGATGAGGACCGGCTCCATCGTGAAGACATCCAGCGCGGACCCATATTCTTCCGACGACGACTTCACGACGAATGACGGTTCCTTTAAGGGACGTCATCCAAGATGGCGTCCCTCGAATTCCGATTGGCTGATAGGATTCTATCAGCCAATCGGAATTAAGGTAGGAAAATTCTGATTGGCTGATGGAATCAGCCAATCAGAATCAAGTTCAATCCGATTGGCTGATCCGATCAGCCAATCAGATTGAGCTCGCATTCTATTGGCTGTTCCGATCAGCCAATAGAATGCGAGCTCAATCTGATTGGCTGATCGGATCGGCCAATCGGATTGAACTTGATTCTGATTGGCTGATTCCATCAGCCAATCAGAATTTTCCTACCTTAATTCCGATTGGCTGATAGAATCCTATCAGCCAATCGGAATTCGAGGGATGCCATCTTGGATGACGTCCTTTAAAGGAGCCTTCATTCGTCGGTAGTCCGTCGGGCCAGCAAGATGTTCTGCGTCGGAGGTCTGCAAGATGGATCCGGAAGAAAGAAGATTGAAGATGCCGTTGATAGAAGACTTCAGCCGGATCATGGACCTCTTCAGCTCCCGCTTGGATGATGACTTCAGCCGGATCATGGACATCTTCAGCCCCCTGCTTGGGCTTGGATCAGGACATCGGAGGAGCTCTTCTGGATCGATTGGTGAACCTGGTATGGTGAAGATAAGGTAGGAAGATCTTCAGGGGCTTAGTGTTAGGTTTATTTAAGGGGGGTTTGGGTTAGATTAGGGGTATGTGGGTGGTGGGTTGTAATGTTGGGGGGGGGGTATTGTATGTGTTTTTTTTACAGGCAAAAGAGCTGAATTCTTTGGGGCATGCCCCGCAAAGGGCCCTGTTCAGGGCTGGTAAGGTAAAAGAGCTTTGAACTTTAGTAATTTAGAATAGGGTAGGGCATTTTTTTTATTTTGGGGGTCTTTGTTATTTTATTAGGGGGCTTAGAGTAGGTGTAATTAGTTTAAAATTGTTGTAATATTTTTCTGATGTTTGTAAATATTTTTTTATTTTTTGTAACTTAGTTCTTTTTTATTTTTTGTACTTTAGTTAGTTTATTTCATTGTATTTATTGGTAGATATTGTATTTAATTAATGCATTGATAGTGTAGTGTTAGGTTTAATTGTAGGTAATTGTAGGTATTTTATTTAATTAATTTATTGATAGTGTAGTGTTAGGTTTAATTGTAACTTAGGTTAGGATTTATTTTACAGGTAATTTTGTAATTATTTTAACTATTTTAGCTATTAAATAGTTCTTAACTATTTAATAGCTATTGTACCTGGTTAAAATAAATACAAAGTTACCTGTAAAATAAATATAAATCCTAAAATAGCTTTAATATAATTATAATTTATATTGTAGCTATATTAGGATTTATTTTACAGGTAAGTATTTAGCTTTAAATAGGAATAATTTATTTAATAAGAGTTAATTAATTTCGTTAGATTTAAATTATATTTAATTTAGGGGGGTGTTAGTGTTAGGGTTAGACTTAGCTTTAGGGGTTAATACATTTATTAGAATAGCGGTGAGCTCCAGTCGGCAGATTAGGGGTTAATGTTTGAAGTTAGGTGTCGGCGATGTTAGGGAGGGCAGATTAGGGGTTAATACTATTTATTATAGGGTTAGTGAGGCGGATTAGGGGTTAATAACTTTATTATAGTAGCGGTGCGGTCCGCTCGGCAGATTAGGGGTTAATAAGTGTAGGCAGGTGGAGGCGACGTTGAGGTGGGCAGATTAGGGGTTAATAAATATAATATAGGGGTCGGCGGTGTTAGGGGCAGCAGATTAGGGGTACATAAGTATAACGTAGGTGGCGGTCGGCAGATTAGGGGTTAATTATTGTAGGTAGCTGGCGGCGACGTTGTGGGGGGCAGGTTAAGGGTTAATAAATATAATATAGGGGTCGGCGGTGTTAGGGGCAGCAGATTAGGGGTACATAAGTATAACGTAGGTGGCGGTCGGCAGATTACTGGTTAAAAAAATTTAATCGAGTGGCGGCGATGTGGGGGGACCTCGGTTTAGGGGTACATAGGTAGTTTATTGGTGTTAGTGTACTTTAGAGCACAGTAGTTAAGAGCTTTATAAACCGGCGTTAGCCCAGAAAGCTCTTAACTACTGACTTTTTTCTGCGGCTGGAGTTTTGTCGTTAGAATTCTAACGCTCACTTCAGACACGACTCTAAATACCGGAGTTAGAAAGATCCCATTGAAAAGATAGGATACGCAATTGACGTAAGGGGATCTGCGGTATGGAAAAGTTGCGGCTGAAAAGTGAGCGTTAGACCCTTTCCTGACTAACTCCAAATACCGGCGGTAGCCTAAAACCAGCGTTAGGACCCTCTAACGCTGGTTTTCACGGCTACCGCCAAACTCCAAATCTAGGCCTATATTAGCACCAAGCAAACTAAAAGGAGCCATAGACACAAAAAAGACTTGGCTCAATAAATCAACCATCGGTTTCTACAAATGCAATAGACGTAACTGTCTAGCATGTGAACACCACTATATGAATAATAAACCCACAAGAAAATTATTTCCACAGCTACAAAAAAGAATTTGAAATTAATACTCTATGTAACTGCAAAACGGAAAATGTTGTTTACCTTTTGGAATGTGGGTGCGGCCTACAATATGTGGGTCGCACAACAAGACCCTATAAGAAGAGACTGTCGGAACATCTATATGATATAACAGAAGGTGTCACGTCTCATAATCTTTCAGCGCACTATCTAAAAATGCATAACAAAAACGCTAGTTGCCTTAAGGGAACAATCATTGAATTCATCCCGGAAAGAACTTGAATTGCGCAAAAAAGAGACATTCTGGATCTATACCTTAAAAACACTGGCACCCCATGGACTAAATAAAGATATTTATTTGGCTGCTTTTCTAACCTAGTCTAAATTCGTTCCCTCTCTGGCTTCCCCTATCCATTATTTTGCTTTACACTCAAGGAGATTTACTACTCCTTTTTTCAACTAAATAAATAAATTGATAATTAAAAGTAGAAAAATATACATATAGATTACCCCAATATTTATTTCAACTGTACAGCGGAGGATGGTACTATTTTTATACCATTTTTAAATATATTTTTTTTAATTTTTATTTATATATTTTTATATTATTAGTCTACTAATATTTTAGCCTTGTAATCTAAATTTAATTTTTTTTAATGAACCCAAATTTTCCAATATAAAAAATTCTTTAGTAAGAATACCTATTTATCTCCGCAATTAATATTACCACATCTTTTTCCTTACGTATATATTTTAGTCTTTTGTAGGAATAATTAGTAGTTCATTAAGTATAGGTTAATCAATCATTTAGTTAGATTCACATATCAATTTGAAGAATCATATTTTATTACATTTTTAATAGTAGGAGAGATTTTTATTATGCCAATACATTATAATTAGAGTTTACATTGTTCTTACATTAGCCATGCATTAATAATGTATGTTCTTACAATATTAGCTACGCATTAATAATGAAATATTTATATTAATTACACTTACTCTCAGTACCTATTAGAAGACAACCCAGTAGTAGCAATTATGTGTAGTTTATATGTTCTATGTTTCTAAACCATTAAGTTAACTATTTAGCTAATCAGGTGAATCCGAAAATATTTTATTTTAATTTATTTAACAACGTTCACCTCACTTTCTTTAATTTACTATGAACATGTATTACAGTAGGTTTTAACACTGTAAGTATACGATAGCTACAATGATAAACAAACGTATAGAACAAATTAATATTTATTAGATACTAGGATTTGAAACTGCCTAACCTTTTGAAAATATATTGGCCGAATACTAAACTAGTCATATATATATATTTGCTGTACTTGTAGATCAATTCCTCATTAGTGATGTCGTGAACTTAAAAATTGACTTCAATAGGCAGGCGAACTTTAAAACCTACAAGGACTCTTTCTGGCCACAATAGTGATGGAAACGTTGTTTCAAGGGGACTAACACCTGGACTGTGGCATGCTGGAGGGGGATCCCTGGCAAAACTCCCATGGAAAATTACATAGTTTATGCAGAGTCTGCTTTTAAGCCATAAAGGGCCTAAATCATCTAACATTCCCAAATTGTTTGCAATAACGTGCTTTAAAACATCAGTTATGATGTCGTATCTATCAGGTAGTGTAAGGGTTACGGCCACTTCACAGTGACAGAGCAAACTCCAAGTGTAACGCACCGCAATCAACCGCAAACAGTTCACTTGCACAACCACGAGATAGATAGATTTGATAGATAGATTCATAGATTACATAGCTCAATCGATGCAATATACATATGATCGATACACTGTACATAGATCAATACATGCAATATACATTTGATAGATACGAATTACATCGATCAATAGATGCAATATACATTTGACAGATACGAATGTTATCGAATCAAAGATGCAATATACATTTTATAGATACGAATGACATCAACCAAAATATGTAATATACATTTTATAGATACGAATTACATCGATCAATAGATGCAATCTACATTTGATCGATACGTTTGATAGTTCGATCGATTTGATAGATAAATAAATCGATTTGAAATATATATAATTTCCCTGACAGAGTATAACAATAAGACATGCGGTCTGTGACCCGTGGTGTGTTAAGTAGTACTATTCTTAACATTTCACTACAACCTGTTACTCCCCCTATCGGGGGAGGTCTATATGGCCTTCATTTTTGGAACCGGGAGATGGAAGAAGATGATTGTTCTGTCCTCCTACTTCAAATTTTTCAAAAACACAAGTGGCTGTCTCAAAACAGTCCGGACAGAAGATAGATCGATAGATAGGATAGACAGATATACATAGATTGATAGTTAGATAGAATCGATAGAAGAGAAATAGATAGATTTGTTAGATATATAATTACCCTGATAAAGTATAATAATTAAACATGCGGTCTTGGACCCATGGTAACTCGGTTGTGTTAAGTAGTACTATTCTTAGCACTTTCAGCCCTGTAACTCCCCCTATTGGTGGAGGTCTATATGGCGGTTATGATTACCCTGACAAAGTATAACAACAAGACACGCGGTCTGGGACCCATGGTAATTTTGTTGTGTTAAGTAAAACTTTTCTTATCACTTGAATCCCTCTTACCCCCCCTTTTGTTGGAGCTCTATATGGCCTGCATGATTAGCCTGACAAACTATAGTAAGAAAACATCTGGTCTGGGACCCATGGTAACTAGGTTGTGTTTAAGTAGTACTATTCTTAGAACTGTAATCCCTGTTACACCCCCTATCAAGGGAGGTCTATATGGCCTGCATGATTATCCTGACAAAGTATAACAACAAGACACACGGTGTTGGACCCATGGTAACTAGCTTGTGTTAATTAGTACTTTTCTTAGCACTTTAATCCCTGCTACCCCCCCCCTATCGGGGGAGGTCTATATGGCCTGCCTGATTACCCTGAAAAAATATAATAATAAGACATGCGGTCTGGGACCCATGTTAACTAGGTTGTGTTTTAAGTAGTACCATTCTTAGCACTTTAATCTCTGTAACTCCCCCTATTTGGGGAGGTCTATACGGCCTGGATGATTACCCATACAAAATATAATAATAAGACATCTGCTCTGGGTCTTGGACCCATGGTAACTATGTTGTGTTAAGTAGTAATGTCCTTAGCATTTTAATAGCTGTTACTCATACTCACCCTATCGGTGGGGTCTATATGGCCTGCATGATTACCCTTACAAAATATAATAACAAAACATGCAGTCTGGGACCCATGGTAACTAGGTTGTGTTAAGTAGTAATTTCCTTAGCATTTTAATACCTGTTAGGGGAGGTCTATATGGCCTTCATGATTACCCTGACAAAATATAATAACAAAACATGCGGTCTGGGACCCATGGCAACTAGTTTGTGTTAAGTATTACTCTTCTTAGCATTTTAATACCTGTTACTCACCCTATCATGGGAGGTCTATATGGCCTGCATGATTACCCATACAAAATATAGTAATAAGACATCTGCTCTGGGTCTGTGACCTATGGTAACTAGGTTGTGTTAAGTAGTACTGTTCTTAGCATTTTAATACCTGTTACACCCTGTCGGGGGAGGTCTATATGGCCTGCATGATTACCCTGACAAAGTATAACAACAAGACACGTGGTGTGGGACCCATGGTAACTAGCTTGTGTTAATTAGTACTGTTCTTAGAGGTCTATATGGCCTGCATGATTACCCTTACAAAATAGAATAACAAGACATGCGGTCTGGCACCCATGGTAACTAGGTTGTGTAAAGTAGTACTCTTCATAGCATTTTAATACCTGTTACTCACCCTATCGGGGGAGGTCTATATGGCCTGTATGATTACCCTTACAAAATAGAATAACAAGACATGCGGTCTGGCACCCATGGTAACTAGGTTGTGTAAAGTAGTACTGTTCTTAGCATTTTAATACCTGTTACTCACCCTATCAGGGGAGGTCTATATGGCCTGCATGATTACCCTAACAAAATATAATAATAAGACATATGCTCTGGGACCCATGGTAAGGTTGTGTTAAGTAGTACTGTTCTTAGCATTTCAATACCTGTTACTCACCCTATTGGGGGAGGTCTATATGGCCTGCATGATTACCCTTACAAAATATAATAACAAAACATATGCTCTGGGACCCATGGTAACTAGGTTGTGTTAAGTAGTACTGTTCTTAGCCGTTTAATACCTGTTACAACACTGAATGGTGGCAGGTCTCTCTGGCCTTCATAATTAGCCACACCCAAACCCCAAAAAAAAGCCAAGCGGTCTTGGACTAACACCCATGGCTAACTCGGTTGTTTCAATTAGTACTATTCTTAGCAGTTTCATCCCTGTTACTTCCAGGCCTCTCGTGGTGGTCTACATGCCCATCATGATTAGCCTAACCAAATACTACAATCCAACCTTTGCTCAGTCTTCATAAGGCCCTTCATTGGCTGTATTTTGGTAGTACTGTTCTTATTAGTGTAATACCTGATACAACACCGAATGGTGGCAGCTCTATATGGCCTGCATGATTAGCCGCACCCAAAGCCAAAAAAAAGCCAAGCGGTCTTGGACTAACACCCATGGCTAACTCGGTTGTTTCTAGTAGTACTATTCTTAGCACTTTCATCTCATCCCTGTTACTTCCAGGACTCTCAGTGGTGGTCTACATGGCCATCATGATTAGCCTAACCAAATACTACAATCCAACCTTGGCTCAGTCTTCATAAGGCCCTTCATTGGCTGTATTTTGGTAGTTCTGTTCTTATTAGTTTAATACCTAATACAACACCGAATGGTGGCAGCTCTCTATGGCCTGCATGATTAGCCGCACCTAAAACAAAAAAAAAAGCCAAGCGGTCTTGGATTAACACCCATGGCTAACTCGGTTGTTTCAAGTAGTACTATTCTTAGCACTTTCATCTCATCCCTGTTACTTCCAGGACTCTTGGTGGTTGTCTACATGGCCATCATGATTAGCCTAACTAAATACTACAATCCAACCTTGGCTCAGTCTTCATAAGGCCCTTCATTGGCTGTATTTTGGTAGTTCTAATCTTATTAGTTTAATACCTGATACAACACCGAATGGTGGCAGCTCTATATGGCCTGCATGATTAGCCGCACCCAAACCAAAAAAAATGCCAAGTGGTTTTGTATTAACACCCATGGCTAACTCGGTTGTTTCAAGTAGTACTATTCTTAGCACTTTCATCTCATCCCTGTTACTTCCAGGACTCTCGGTGGTGGTCTACATGGCCATCATGATTAGCCTAACCAAATACTACAATCCAACCTTGGCTCAGTCTTCATAAGGCCCTTCATTGGCTGTATTTTGGTAGTTCTGTTCTTATTAGTTTAATACCTAATACAACACCGAATGGTGGCAGCTCTATATGGCCTGCATGATTAGCCGCACCTAAAACAAAAAAAAAGCCAAGCGGTCTTGGATTAACACCCATGGCTAACTCGGTTGTTTCAAGTAGTACTATTCTTAGCACTTTCATCTCATCCCTGTTACTTCCAGGACTCTCGGTGGTGGTCTACATGGCCATCATGATTAGCCTAACTAAATACTATAATCCAACCTTGGCTCAGTCTTCATAAGGCCCTTCATTGGATGTATTTTGGTAGTTCTAATCTTATTAGTTTAATACCTGATACAACACCGAATGGTGGCAGCTCTATATGGCCTGCATGATTAGCCGCACCCAAACCAAAAAAAAAGCCAAGCGGTCTTGTATTCACACCCATGGCTAACTCGGTTGTTTCAAGTAGTACTATTCTTAGCACTTTCATCTCATCCCTGTTACTTCCAGGACTCTCGGTGGTGGTCTACATGGCCATCATGATTAGCCTAACCAAATACTACAATCCAACCTTGGCTCAGTCTTCATAAGGCCCTTCATTGGCTGTATTTTGGTAGTTCTGTTCTTATTAGTTTAATACCTGATACCACACCGAATGGTGGCAGCTCTATATGGCCTGCATGATTAGCCGCACCCAAACCAAAAAAAAAGCCAAGCGGTCTTGGATTAACACCCATGGCTAACTCGGTTGTTTCAAGTAGTACTATTCTTAGCACTTTCATCTCATCCCTGTTACTTCCAGGACTCTCTGTGGTGGTCTACATGGCCATCATGATTAGCCCTAAACCAAATAATACAATCCAACCTTGGCTCAGTCTTCATAAGGCCCTCATTGGCTGTATTTTGGTAGTACTGTTCTTATTAGTTTAATACCTGATACAACACCGAATGGTGGCAGCTCTATATGGCCTGCATGATTAGCCGCACCAAAGCTAGAAAAAAAGCCAAGCGGTCTTGCACTACACCACCCATGGCTAAACTCTGTGTTTCAAGTTGTACTATTCTTAGCACTTTCATCTCATCCCTGTTAACTTCCAGGACTCTCTCGGTGGTGGTCTACATGGCCATCATGATTAGCCTAACCCCAAATACTGCAATCCAACCCTTGGCTCAGTCCTTCATAAGGCCCTTCATTGGCTGTATTTTGGTAGTTCTGTTCTTATTAGTTTAATAACCTGATACAACACCGAATGGTGGCAGCTCTATATGGCCTGCATGATTAGCCGCACCCAAGACAAAAAAAGCCAAGCGGTCTTGCACTAACACCCATGGCTAACTCGATTGTTTCAAGTAGTACTATTCTTAGCACTTTCATCTCATCCCTGTTACTTCCAGGACTCTCGGTGGTGGTCTACATGGCCATCATGATTAGCCTAACCAAATACTACAATCCAACCTTGGCTCAGTCTTCATAAGGCCCTTCATTGGCTGTATTTTGGTAGTTCTGTTCTTATTAGTTTAATACCTGATACAACACCGAATGGTGGCAGCTCTATATGGCCTGCATGATTAGCCGCACCCAAAGCCAAAAAAAAGCCAAGCGGTCTTGCACTAACACCCATGGCTAACTCTGTTGTTTCAAGTTGTACTATTCTTAGCACTTTCATCTCATCCCTTACTTCCATGCCTCTCGGGGGTGGTCTACATGGCCATCATGATTACCCTCACCAAAATATAACAACAATACGTGCGTGCAGGGAACCATGGTAAGGTTACTTCCTTTCGCAAAATCGAGTATAACAGTTGCAGACAGAGGTTCTGACCCTGCATTATGGCTGCACCTCTCCCTAAAAGAGGTATGCGTTACAGAGTCTGTGGGCATGTTTGCAAAGAGCTGGCCCTGCCTAAAAGGAGCAGCAAGGCAGTACAGGTCGTTCTCTTTCAGCCCGTTTTATACGCTGTCCCACGCCACGACCCTCAACAGCCACAACAGAATGAAACACCACATATGCCATCCTTTTGAACAATAGAGTACAGGTAGGGAATTGATTTTAGTTACACGGAGATATTTATTATGAACCGTGAAATTGAAAACAAAAACATGATTGGACACCCAGTACAGTACAGTACAGGTCGTTCTCCTTCGGCCTTTTTAGAAGAGTGTCCAGGACCCTCAACAAAAACAACAGCAGGAAAGAGGACATATGGCATCCTTTTGAACAATAGAGTACAGGTACATCATTGATTTTAGAAACCCAGAGATAATTTTTGGCAAATGGGAAATAGAAAAAAACATTCATTGGACACCCAGTACACTTCTTTATCCTTAGGGCCTTTTTATAAGAGGGTCCCGACCCTCAACAGAAACAAACAGCAGGAAAGAGGACATATGGCATCCTTTTGAACAATAGATGACAGGTAAGGCATTGATTTTAGAAACCCAGAGATAATTTGTTGCAACTGGAAATCAAAATAAACATTGATTGGACACCCAGTACACTTCTTTATCCTTTTGCCTTTTTAATTTTTTATAAGAGGGTCCCAGGACCCTCAACCAAAACACCAGCAGGAAAGAGGAACATATGCATCCTTTTGAACAATTGATTACAGGTTAAGGCATAGATTTTAGAATCCTTGAGATAATTTGTATGAACATGGAAATAGAAAAAACATTGACTTGGACACCCAGTAGACTTTCTTATCCTTAGGTCTTTTATAAGAGGGTCCCCGGAGCATCAACAGAAACAACAGCATGAAAGAGGGACATATGGGGCATCCTTTTGAACAATAGATTACAGGTAAGGCATTGATTTTAGAATCCCTGAGATAATTTATATGAACCATGAAAATAGAAAAAAAACATTGATTGGACACCCAGCTACACCTTCTTTATCCTTAGGCCTTTTTAAAAGAGGGTCAGGACCCTCAACCGAAAACAACAGCATGAAAGAGGACATATGGCATCCCTTTTGAATAATAGATTACAGGTAGGCATTGATTTAAGAATCCCTGAGATTAATTTATATGAAACCGGGAAATAGAAAAAAATACATTGATTGGACACCCAGTACACTTCTTTATCCTTAGGCCTTTTTAAAAGAGGGTCCAGGACCATTAACACGAAAACAACAGCATGAAAGAGGACATATGGCATCCATTTGAACAATAGATTACAGGTAAGGCATTGATTTTAGAATCCCGGAGATAATTTAATGAACCCCGGGAAATAGAAAAAAAACATTGATTGGACACCCAGTACACTTCTTTATCCTTAGGCCTTTTTAAAAGAGGGTCCAGGACCCCTCAACCGAAACAACAGCATTGAAAGAAGGACATATGGCATCCTTTTGAACAAGTAGATGACAGGTAAGGCATTGATTTTAGAAACCCAGAAGATAATTTGTTGCAACTGGAAATAAAAAAAAAAACATTGATTGGACACCCAGTACACTTCTTTATCCTTTAGACTTGGTAAGTTTTAGAATAGAGGGTCCCAGGACTCTCAACGAAACACCAGCAGGAAAGAGGACATATGGACTCTTTTTGAACATAGAATGACAGGTAAGGCCCCTTGATTTTAGAAAACCCAGAGATAATTTGTTGCAACTGGGAAAATAAAAAAAAACATTGATTGGACACCCAGTAACATTTCTTTATCCTTTTGCCTTTTTAAGTTTTTTTAAGAGGGTCAGCACCCTCAACAGAAACAACAGCATGAAGAGGACATATGGCATCCTTTTGAACAATAGATTACAGGTAAGTCATTAATTTTGGAAATCCCTGAGATAATTTATATGAACCGGGAAAATCGAAAAAAACATTGATTGGACACCCAGTACACTTCTTTCTCCTTAGGCCTTTTTATAAGAGGGCCCCGGACCCTCAACAGAAACAACTGCAGGGAAGAGGACATATGGCATCCTTTTGAACAATAGATGACAGGTAAGGCATTGATTTTAGAAACCCAGAGATAATTTGTTCCAACCGTGAAATGGAACCAAAATAATGATTGGTCAGTGGTCACCCAGTACACTTCTTTCTACTTCTGCCTTGTTATAAGAGGGTCCCGGACCCTCAACAAAAACAACAGCAGGGAGCTGGGCATAGGAGTACAAGGGAGTGTGACAATAATAATGTGAAGGGGAAGATTGAGGAGTTGTGGCATTTTTAATTTGTTATCGTGGGAAGTACTTGCAATGACCTTGCTCTGGTGAATCCATATCGCAAAGGTCTTTTTTAAGGCACTGTTTGTCTATTTTTTTAATTTCAGCATTCGGTAAATGAAGCGCAACTTAAGGCTGGTGAGAACCGACCTTTCTTCTGGCTGTTTGAAAATGTTGTGGCTCTGGACAAACATGTTAAGAAGAGGGCCATCTGCCATATTCTGCACGCAACCCCTTTGATGATTGATGCTAAACATGTGTCACCTGCAAGCAGAGCTCGTTACTTCTGTCTAAATCTTCCTGGTATGGACAGGCCACTGTTTCCCACAGCAAGTCATAAGCTTGAACTACAAGATTGTCTTGAGTATGGTAGGAAATCAAAGTTTAGTAAAGGCTGTACTACCACCACAAAAACTGAACTTCTTGAAGCAAGGGAAATGCCAGCAGTTTTCTGTGCTTATGGATGACAAGGAGGACGTCCTGTGGTGCACAGAGATGGAGAGGATTTTTGGTTTCCCTGTACACTACACAGATGTCTCCAACATCACCCGAAACACAAGACAGCAACTCTTGTGAAGTTCCTGGAGTGTTCCGGTAGCCATCTCTTTGCGCCCTTAAAGGAATACTTTATCAGTGTTTAACCCCTTCACTTCTAAGCCTAACCGCCTTGATGAAGCAGATTGTATATTTTTTTATACTGCTAATTATAGATCTAACCCCTATTGTAAATCATGCTTCAGTTAGTAACTCAAGTTAAATTATATAAAAAAATGTATTATTATTATTATGCTCAGCAGATTCAAAACATACCATTCTTGTATTCATATCACACGACATGTCAAAATGCTGCATGGAAAATGGCAGTGTGCAAAGTCATAATCTTAGTGAACCTATAAGTGCATTACATTTTCTAAAATAAACAAAATACCGAAAAAAAAAAAAAAGGAAAGAGGACATATGGCATCCTTTTGAACAATAAAGTACAGGTGAGGTAAGGCATTGATTTTAGAAACCCTGAGATAATTTGTTGCAAATGGGAAATAGAAAAAAAACATTGATTGGACACCCAGTACACTTCTTTATCCTTAGGCCTTTTTATAAGAGGCTCCAGGACCCTCAACAAAAACAGCAACAGGAAAGAGGACATATGGCATCCTTTTGAACAATATATTACAGGAAAGGCATTGATTTTAGAAACCCAGAGATAATTTGTTGCAACCGGGAAATCGAAAAAAACATTTATTAGACACCCAGTACACTTCTTTATCCTTAGGCCTTTTTATAAGAGGCTTCAGGACCCTCAACAAAAACAGCAGCAGGAAAGAGGACATATGGCATCCTTTTGAACAATATATTACAGGAAAGGCATTGATTTTAGAAACCCAGAGATAATTTGTTGCAACCGGGAAATCGAAAAAAACATTTATTAGACACCCAGTACACTTCTTATCCTTAGGCCTTTTTATAAGAGGCTCCAGGACCCTCAAACAAAAACAGCAGCAGGAAAGAGGACATATGCATCCTTTTGAACAATAGATTACAGGTAAGGCATTGATTTAGAAACCCTGAGATAATTTGTTGCAACCGGGAAATAGAAAAAAACATTGATTGGACACCCAGTACACTTCTTTATCCTTAGGCCTTTTACACTTCTTTATCCTTCGGCCTTTTTATAAGAGGGTCCAGGACCCTCAACAAAAACAGCAGCAGGAAAGAGGACATATGGCATCCATTTGAACAATAGAATACAGGTAAAGCATTGATTTTAGAAACCCGGAGATAATTTTTAGGAAACGTGAAATAGAAAAAAACATTGGACAGGACACACCAGTACACTTCTTTATCCTTAAGGCCTTTTATAAGAGGGTCCCGGGGACCCTCAACAAAAACAGCAGCAGGAAAGAGGACATATGGCATCCTTTTGAACAATAGATTTCAGGAAAGGCATTGATTTTAGAAAACCAGAGATAATTTGTTGCAACAGGGAAATAGAAAAAAACATTGATTAGACACCCAGTACACTTCTTTATCCTTAGGCCTTTTACACTTCTTTATCCTTCGGCCTTTTTATAAGAGGGTCCAGGACCCTCACCAAAAAACAGCAGCAGGAAAGAAGACATATGGGCATCCATTTGAACAATAGAGTACAGGTAAATGCATTGATTTTAGAAACCCGGAGATAATTTTTAGGAAACGTGAAATAGAAAAAAACATTGGACAGGACACCCAGTACACTTCTTTATCCTTAGGCCTTTTAAGAAGAGTGTCCCGGACCCTCAACAAAAACAGCAGCAGGAAAGAGGACATATGGCATCCTTTTGAACAATAGATTACAGGTACAGCATTGATTTTAGAAACCCAGAGATAATTTTTGACAAATGGGAAAATAGAAAAAAAACATTGATTGGACACCCAGTACACTTCTTTCTCCTTAGGCCTTTTTATAAGAGGGTCCAGGACCCTCAAACAAAACACCAGCAGGAAGAGGACATATGGCATCCTTTTGAACAATAGAGTACAGTTAAAGCTTTGATTTTAGAAACCCGGAGATAATTTGTTGCAACCGGGAATTTGAATCAAAAAAATGATTAAATGGACACCCAGTACACTTCTTTCTCCTTAGGCCTTTTTATAAGAGGGTCCAGGACCCTCAAACAAAACACCAGCAGGAAAGAGGACATATGGCATCCTTTTGAACAATAGAGTACAGGTACAGCATTGATTTTAGAAACCCAGAGATAATTTTTGGCAAATGGGAAATAGAAAAAAACATTGATTGGACACCCAGTACACTTCTTTTTCCTTAGGCCTTTTTATAAGAGGGTCCAGGACCCTCAAACAAAACACCAGCAGGAAAGAGGACATATGGCATCCTTTTGAACAATAGAGTACAGGTAAAGCATTGATTTTAGAAACCTGGAGATAATTTTTTGCAACCGGGAATTTGAATAAAAAAAAATGATTGGATGGACACCAAGTACACTTCTTTCTCCTTCAGCCTTTTTATAACAGGGTCCAGGACCCTCAACAGAAACAACAGCAGGAAAGAGGACATATAGCATCCTTTTGAACAATAGAGTACAGGTAAAGAATTGATTTTAGAAACTAGAAACCCGGAGATAATTTGTTGCAACCGGGAAATTGAACTCAAAAAATGATTGGACACCCAGGACACTTCTTTCTACTTCAGCCTTTTTATAAGAGAGTCTAGGACCCTCATATGAAACAACAGCAGTAAAGAGGACATATGGCATCCTTTTGAACAATAGAGTACAGGTACGGCATTGATTTTAGAAACCCAGAGATAATTGTTTGGAAATGTGAAATTGCCCAAAAAACCATGCTTGGACACCCACTACAGGTCGTTCTCCTTCAGCATTTTTATAAGAGGGTCCAGCACCCTCAACAGAAACAACTGCAGGAAACACCACATATGCCATCCTTTTGCACAATCGAGTACAGCTATGGCATCCATTTTAGAAACCCGGAGATAATTGAGAGCAACCGGGAACATTTTTCAAAAAATGTGCTGGGGCACCCATTACAGGTCGTTCTCCTTCAGCCTTTTTATACCATGGGCCACGACCCGCAACAGGCACAACAGCATGAAACACCACATATGCCACCCTTTTGCACAATAGAGTACAGGTATGGCATAGATGGAACCCAGAGATAATTTAGAGCAACCAAGAGACGGATAAAGATGCTTGGTCGGTCCCTCCTACTTCACATTTGGGGCACTGCGCTTGCAATTTAATGGTCCACCAGATATGAGTGGTGTGTTAAGTTGTACTATTCTTAACAGTTTAATCACTGTTATGTGCCTTATTTTTTTATTTGAGTTTTGTACCCACAGAACAGCAGCAGAGGCCAGAAAAATTAGGAATGTACAAATGACTGAAAAATTTGGGTATTGTTGTAGCAACTGCTGTAGCAGCGGCCAGAAAAATTGATGTTTGTAAAACATTTAGAAAGTGCCCTAAAAGCTTGTGGCTTGAACAGTAGTTGTTGGCGGATAAGTCAAGCAAGCCATCCAGCTTTATAAGAAAAAAAAAGGTCAGCCTGTGTACTAGTTGTAGCCCAAGCCAGCTCATCTCATCATCAGGCCTTTTTTACTCAAATGTATCGCCCAATGTCAGTCCCTTCGGGATCCATCCCTCATTCATTTTTATAAAAGTGAGATAGTGAGACTTCTCTTCTCAGTGACAAAACCTCCTGCTGCACTGAAGGTCCTTTCGGACAGGACACTTGAAGCGGGTCAGGCCAGAAGTTCCATTGCAAATTGGGATAGCTCAGGCCACAAGTCAAGCCTGCACACCCAGTAGTCAAGGGGTCCATCGCTCCTGAGAGTGTCGAGATCCGCAGTTAAAGCTAGGTAGTCTGCTACCTGTCGGTTGAGTCTTTCTCTAAGGCTGGATCCCGAAAGGCTCTGGGGATGCATGGGAGTTAAAAAGGTATGGATGTCCTCCATCAACAAGACATCAGGAAAGTGTCCTGTCCTTGCCTCCGTGGTCGTGGGAGGAGGAGGATTAATTTCATCTCTTCCCCTGTTACATTCCTGTTGTGCTGTGACATCACCCTTATACACTGTGTAAAGCATATTTTTAAATTTATTCTTAAAATGCTCCATCCTTTCCGACTTGCGGGAATTTGGTAACATTTCAGGCACTTTATGCTTATACTGGGGGTCGAGGAGCGTGGACACCCAGTACAGGTCGTTCTCCTTCAGCTTTTTTATACGAGGGTCCCTCAACAGGCACGACAGCATGAAAGAACCCATTTGAACAAGGTTGGATGCCGATCTAATTATGTCCCGTTCCTCGTCCTCACTGATCTCACTGAGGGGATCTTCCCCCCAGCCACGTACAACACCACGGGTACCAGAGAGGTGACAACAACGAGCACCCTGGGATGCCTGTTGTGCTCGGTCTTCCTCCTCCTCAAAGCCACATTCCTCCTCTGACTCCTCTTCCTCACAATCCTCTTCCTGCGTTGCCACAGGTCCAGCAAGCGATGCTGATAAAGCTGTTTGTGGGGTTGATGGACACCACAACTCTTCCTCTTCCTCTTCACGCTCATCTACGGCCTGATCCAGCACTCTTCGCAGGGCACGCTCCAGGAAGAAAACAAATGGTATGATGTCGCTGATGGTGCCTTCGGTGCGACTGACAAGGTTTGTCAACTCCTCAAAAGGACACATGAGCCTACAGGCATTGCGCATGAGCGTCCAGTAATTTGGCAAAAATATCCCCAGCTCCCCAGAGGCTGTCCTAGCACCCCGGTCATACAAATACTCATTAACAGCTTTTTCTTGTTGGAGCAGGCGGTTAAACATTAGGAGTGTTGAATTCTACCGTGTCGGGCTATCGCAAATCAAGCGCCTCACTGGCAGGTTGTTTCAACGCTGGATATTGGACAAGTGCGCCATGGCCATGTAGGAACGCCTGAAATGGCCACACACCTTCCTGGCCTGCTTCAGGATGTCCTGTAAGCCTTGGTACTTATGGACAAATCATTGTACAATTAGATTACACACATGTGCCATGCACAGCACATGTGTCAACATGCCCAATTTTAATGCCGCCACCAAATTACTTCCATTGTCAGAAACAACCTTGCCAATCTCCAGTTGGTGCGGAGTCAGCCACTGATCCACCTGTGCGTTCAGGGCGGTCAGGAGTGCTGGTGCGGTGTGACTCTCCGCTTTCAGGCAAATCAACCCCAAGACGGCGTGACACTGCCGTACCCGGGATGTAGCATAGTACCTGGGGAGCTGGGGGGGTGCCATAGATGATGAGCAAGACGCAGAAGTTGAAGAGGACTCAGCCGAGGAAGAGGTTATGGAAGAGGATGGAGTAGGAGGAGTAGAGGAGGTAGCAGCAGGAGGAGTAGAGGAGGTAGCAGCATGCCTGCCTGCAAGTCGTGGCGGTGTCACCAACTCTTCTGCAGAGTTACGCATTCCATGCTTGTCAGACGTCAGCAGGTTTACCCAATGCGCAGTGTAGGTGATATACCTGCCCTGACCATGCTTTGCAGACCAGCTATCCGTGGTCATATGGACCCTTGCCCCAACGCTGTGTGCTAGACATGCCATAACTTCCTTTCTCACAACAGAGTACAGGTTTGGGATTGCCTTTTGTGAAAAGAAATTTCTGCCAGGTACCTTCCACTGCGGTGTCCCTATAGATACAATGTTTTTGAAAGCATCAGACTCCACCAGCTTGTATGGTAAAAGCTGGCGGGATAAGAATTCAGACAAGCCAGCTGTCAGACGCCGGGCAAGGGGGTGACTTCCAAGAAATTGGCTTCTTACGCTCAAACATGTCCGTGACAGACAGCTGACTGTGGGCAGATGACCAGGAACTGCTACGTAAGAGAGATTAAGTGGAGGATGTTTGAGAGGGGGCAAGGAGGACAACAGTGGTTGACATGGCTGAAGATGCTGGAGCAGGAGGAGGAGGGCGGCTTTCAGTTTGTGTGCTGCTTCTACTCATGTGTTCTTCCCATCTGCGTTTGTGATGGGAGACCATGTGCCTTCGCAAAGCAGTTGTACCTAGGTGGCTGTTGGACTTCCCACGACTCAGTTTCTTTTGGCACAGGTTGCAAATGGCATCGCTGTTGTCAGAGGAAGACACAAAAAAAAAATGCCACACTGCTGAGCTCTGTGATGATGGCATTCTGGTGGTGGCAACAGCATGCGTTGATGGGCATCGGCGTGCTGTCTGGTTGACCCCGGGTGCCGATGCATGCTGTCTGACTGTGCCACTAGCTCCTTGAGACGACCTCGCCATGCTTCCAACTCGTCTCCTCCTCCTCCTTTCTGTCTCCCCATCTAAACTTTCCCCCTCTTCTTCTTCTCTTCTAGCAGGCACCCACGTGACATCCACCGACACATCATCATCATCAACCGCTTCACTTGTATCTGACACATCAAGAAAGGAAACAGCAGTGGGTACAACATCATCATCATCACACCGTACCTCCATGTCGGTAATGCTGCCTGACTGAGACTGATCACTGTTATCTACATCCTCTGTCAATGATGGTTGCGCATCACTCATTTCTTCCAACTGATGTGTCAATAACTCCTATGACACATCAAGTGAAGTGGCTGTGGTGCTAGTGTTGGTGGTGGCGACAGGCAGGCGAGTGGAACTGGTCACTTGAGACCTGCCCAAAGTACAGCTGGATGTAGATGGAGCGTCAAGGTTAGGAGGACTAGGAGCGGAAGCTGTAGAAGATTGGGTGTCCTGTGTTAGCCATTCAACTAGGTCCTTCTCAGAACTTTTCGCGTCCCCCCTGGCACCCGGCATCTGAACAATGTGCATATTTGTAGGGTCTAAAGGAATCACAGCACCATGACCGCGGAACCTGCGGGGTGGCGTGCCTCTGCCTGTCATTTTTTTTAAAATGGACACTAACAATACTATTACAGAAATTATGAGTGGTGGCACTGTGGAAGTGGGCACAGTATACGCTGTGAGACTGACAACAACAAAAAAGACAGATGTTTTAAAAATCACAAATTGTTAATTTTTTTAAATATTAGAAGTTCTGTGACAACAAATATGATTGTTGTCAATAGTTGGCAAATGGGCCTGTCTGGCACACACACTGGGAGAAAGGAAACTGCAATTCAATGGCACTAGGAGACTGAAGATTCACAGTCAAAACAGTTATGATTAACAAAAATTTCAATACTGTTACAAGAAATATGATTGGTGGCACTAATTGGCTAGTTGGGCCTGGCACACAGGCAGGCAGGCAGGAGGAAAATGCAATTCAAGGGCACTAGTAGACTGCAGATTGACAGTCAAAACAGTGATGATTGACAATTTTTTCAATACTGTTAAAAGAAATATGATTGCTGGCACTAATTGGCTAGTTGGGCCTGGCACACAGGCTGGCAGGCAGGAGGAAAGTGCAATTCAATGGCACGAGCAAACTGAGGATTCAGAACAACAATCAAAAAAAATTTTATTTTAATTATTAACAATACTGTGACAACAAATATGATTGTTGTAAATAGTTGGCAAGTCGGCCTGGCAAACAGGCTGGCAGGCAGGAGGGAACTGCAATTCAATGGCACTACTAGACTACAGATTCACAGTCAAAAAAGTGATGATTTACAATTTTTTCAATACTGTTTAAACAACTATAATTGGCTGGCAGGCAGGAGGAAAGTGCAATTCAATGGCACGAGCAAACTGAGGATTCAGAATAACAATCCAAAAATTTTTAATTTTAATTATTAACAATACTGTGACAACTAATAAGATTGGTGTAACTAGTTGGCAAGTCGGCCTGGCACACAGGCTGGCAGGCAGGAGGAAAATGCAATTCAAGGACACTACTAGAATGCAGATTGACAGTCAAAACAGTGATGATTGACAATTTTTGCAATACTGTTAAAAGAAATATGATTGCTGGCACTAATTGGCTAGGTGGGCCTGGCACACAGGCTGGCAGGCAGGAGGAAAGTGCAATTCAATGGCACGAGCAAACTGAGGATTCAGAACAACAATCAAATTTTTTTTATTTTTAATTAGTAACAATACTGTGAGAACAATTATGATTGGTGTAAATAGTTGGCAAGACGGCCTGGCACACAGGCTGGCAGGCAGGAGGAAAGTGCAATTCAATGGCACGAGAAAACTGAGGATTCAGAACAACAATCAAAATTTATTTAATTTTAATTATTAACAATACTGTGACAACAAATAAGATTGCTGACACTAATTGGCTAGTTGGGCCTGGCACACAGGCTGGCAGGCAGGAGGAAAGTGCAATTCAATGGCACGAGAAAACTGAGGATTCAGAACAACAATCAAAAATGTTTTAATTTTAATTAGTAACAATACTGTGACAACAATTATGATTGCTGGCACTAATTGGCTAGTTGGGCCTGGCACACAGGCTGGCAGGCAGGAGGAAAGTGCAATTCAATGGCACGAGAAAACTGAGGATTTAGAACAACAATCAAAAATGTTTTTATTTTAATTAGTAACAATACTGTGACCACAATTATGATTGGTGTAAATAGTTGGCAAGACGGCCTGGCACACAGGCTGGCAGGCAGGAGGAAAGTGCAATTCAATGGCACAAGCAAACTGAGGATTCAGAATAACAATCCAAAATTTTTTAATTTTAATTATTAACAATACTGTGACAACAAATAAGATTGGTGTAACTAGTTGGCAAGTCGGCCTGGCACACAGGCTGGCAGGCAGGAGGAAAATGCAATTCAAGGACACTAGTAGACTGAATATTGACAGTCAAAACAGTGATGATTGACAATTTTTGCAATACTGTTAAAATAAATATGATTGCTGGGAATAATTGGCTAGGTGGGCCGGGCACACAGGCTGGCAGGCAGGAGGAAAGTGCAATTCAATGGCACGAGCAAACTGAGGATTGAGAACAACAATCACATTTTTTTTTAATTTTAATTAGTAACAATACTGTGAGAACAATTATGATTGGTGGCACTAATTGGCTAGTTGGGCCTGGTACACAGGCTGGCAGGCAGGAGGAAAGTGCTATTCAATGGCACGAGAAAACTGAGGATTCAGAACAACAATCAAAAAATTTTTAATTTTAATTATTAACAATACTGCGACAAGAAATATGATTGTTGTAAATAGTTGGCAAGTCGGCCTGGCACACAGGCTGGCAGGCAGGAGGAAAGTGCAATTCAATGGCACAAGAAAACTGAGGATTCGGAACAACAATCAAAATTTTTTTTAATTTTAATTAGTAACAATACTGTGACAACAATTATGATTGCTGACACTAATTGGCTAGTTGGGCCTGGTACACAGGCTGGCAGGCAGGAGGAAAGTGCTATTCAATGGCACGAGAAAACTGAGCATTCAGAACAACAATCAAAAAATTTTTTATTTTAATTAGTAACAATACTGTGACAACAATTATGATTGGTGTAAATAGTTGGCAAGATGGCCTGGCACACAGGCTGGCAGGCAGGAGGAAAGTGCAATTCAATGGCACAAGCAAACTGAGGATTCAGAATAACAATCCAAATTTTTTTAATTTTAATTATTAACAATACTGTGACAACAAATAAGATTGGTGTAACTAGTTGGCAAGTCGGCCTGGCACACAGGCTGGCAGGCAGGAGGAAAATGCAATTCAAGGACACTAGTAGACTGAATATTGACAGTCAAAACAGTGATGATTGACAATTTTTGCAATACTGTTAAAATAAAAATGATTGCTGGGAATAATTGGCTAGGTGGGCCTGGCACACAGGCTGGCAGGCAGGAGGAAAGTGCAATTCAATGGCACAAGCAAACTGAGGATTCAGAACAACAATTACAAAATTTTTAAATGTTAATTAGTAAGAATACTGTGACAACAAATATGATTGGTGTAAATAGTTGCAAAGTAGGCCTGGCACACAGGCTGGCAGGCAGGAGGAAAGTGCTATTCAATGGCACGAGCAAACTGAGGATTCAGAACAACAATCAAAATTTTTTTAATTTTAATTAATAACAATACTGTGACAACAAATATGATTGCTAGCACTAATTGGCTAGTTGGGCCTAGGAAAAAAAGGCTGGCAGGCAGGAGGAAATTGCAATTCAATGGCACGAGAAAACTGAGGATTCAGAACAACAATCAAACATTTTTTAATTTTAATTAGTAACAATACTGTGACAACAATTATGATTGGTGTAAATAGTTGGCAAGACGGCCTGGCACACAGGCTGGCAGACAGGAGGAAAGTGCAATTCAATGGCACGAGCAAACTGAGGATTCAGAATAACAATCAAAAAAATTTTAATTTTAATTATTAACAATACTGTGACAACAAATATGATTGTTGTAAATAGTTGGCAAGTCTGCCTGGCACACAGGCTGGCAGGCAGGAGGAAAGTGCAATTCAATGGCACAAGAAAACGGAGGATTCGGAACAACAATCAAATTTTTTTTAATTTTAATTAGTAACAATACTGTGACAAAAATTATGATTGCTGGCACTAATTGGCTAGTTGGGCCTGGTACACAGGCTGGCAGGCAGGAGGAAAGTGCTATTCAATGGCACGAGAAAACTGAGGATTCAGAACAACAATCAAAAATGTTTTTATTTTAATTAGTAAGAATACTGTGACAACAATTATGATTGGTGTAAATAGTTGGCAAAACGGCCTGGCACACAGGCTGGCAGGCAGGAGGAAAGTGCAATTCAATGGCACAAGCAAACTGAGGATTCAGAATAACAATCCAAACATTTTTAATTTTAATTATTAACAATACTGTGACAACAAATAAGATTGGTGTAACTAGTTGGCAAGTCGGCCTGGCACACAGGCTGGCAGGCAGGAGGAAAATGCAATTCAAGGACACTAGTAGACTGAATATTGACAGTCAAAACAGTGATGATTGACAATTTTTGCAATACTGTTAAAATAAAAATGATTGCTGGGAATAATTGGCTAGGTGGGCCTGGCACACAGGCTGGCAGGCAGGAGGAAAGTGCAATTCAATGGCACAAGCAAACTGAGGATTCAGAACAACAATTAAAAAATTTTTAAATGTTAATTAGTAAGAATACTGTGACAACAAATATGATTGGTGTAAATAGTTGCAAAGTAGGCCTGGCACACAGGCTGGCAGGCAGGAGGAAAGTGCTATTCAATGGCACGAGCAAACTGAGGATTCAGAACAACAATCAAAAATTTTTTAATTTTAATTAATAACAATACTGTGACAACAAATATGATTGCTAGCACTAATTGGCTAGTTGGGCCTAGGAAAAAAAGGCTGGCAGGCAGGAGGAAATTGCAATTCAATGGCACGAGAAAACTGAGGATTCAGAACAACAATCAAACATTTTTTAATTTTAATTAGTAACAATACTGTGACAACAATTATGATTGCTGGCACTAATTGGCTAGTTGGGCCTGGCACACAGGCTGGCATGCAGGAGGAAAGTGCAATTCAATGGCACGAGAAAACTGAGGATTCAGAACAACAATCAAATTTTTTTTAATTTGAATTAGTAACAATACTGTGACAACAATTATGATTGGTGTAAATAGTTGGCAAGACGGCCTGGCACACAGGCTGGCAGGCAGGAGGAAAGTGCAATTCAATGGCACGAGCAAACTGAGGATTCAGAATAACAATCAAACATTTTTTAATTATAATTATTAACAATACTGTGACAACAAATAAGATTTGTGTAACTAGTTGACAAGTCGGCCTGGCACACAGGCTGGCAGGCAGGAGGAAAATGCAATTAGAGGACACTAGTAGACTGCAGATTGACAGTCAAAACAGTGATGCTTGAAAATTTTTGCAATACTGTTAAAATAAATATGATTGCTGGCACTAATTGGCTAGTTGGGCCTGGCACACAGGCTGGCAGGCAGGAGGAAAGTGCAATTCAATGGCACGAGAAAAATGAGGATTCAGAATAACAAGCAAAAATTTTTAAATTTTAATTATTAACAATACTGTGACAACAAATATGATTGGTGTAAATAGTTGGCAAGTCGGTCTGGCACACAGGCTGGCAGGCAGGAGGAAAGTGGAATTCAATGGCACAAGCAAACTAAGGATTCAGAATAACAATCCAAAAATTGTTATTTTTAATTATTAACAATACTGTGACAACAAATAAGATTGGTGTAACTAGTTGGCAAGTCGGCCTGGAACACAGGCTGGCAGGCAGGAGAAAAATGCAGTTCAAGGACACTAGTAGACTGCAGATTGACAGTCAAAACAGTGATGATTTACAATTTTTTCAAGACTGTTAAAAGAAATATGATTGCTAGCACTACTTGGCTAGTTGGGCCTGGCACACAGGCTGCCAGGCAGGAGGAAAGTGCGATTCAATGGCACGAGAAAACTGAGGATTCAGAATAACAATCAAATAATTTTTTATTTTAAATAATAACAATACTGTGACAACAAATATGATTGGTGTAACTAGTTGGCAAGTCGGCCTGGCAAACAGGCTGGCAGGCAGGAGGGAACTGCAATTCAATGGCACTACTAGACTACAGATTCACAGTCAAAAAAGTGATGATTTACAATTTTTTCAATACTGTTTAAACAACTATAATTGGTGGCACTAATTGGCTAGTTGGGACTGGCACACAGGCTGCCAGGCAGGAGGAAACTGCAATTCAATGGCACTAGGAGACTGAAGATTTGCTGCCAAAAAAATTATGATTTAATTTTTTTATATACTGTTACAAGAAATATGATTGGTGACACTAATTGGCTAGTTGGGCCTGGCACACAGGCTGGCAGACAGGACGAAAGTGCAATTCAATGCAACAAGCCAAATGATGAATCACAATCGAACAATGTTTAATTTTAAATATTAACAATACTGTTACAACAACTATGATTGGTGGCACTAATTGGCTAGTTTGGGCCTGGCACACAGGCTGGCAGGCAGGAGGAAACTGCAATTAAATGGCACTAGGAGACTGAATATTTGCAGTCAAAAAATGTATGATTTTAAATTTGTTATATACTGTTACAAGAATTATGATTGGTGCCACTAATTGGCTATTTGGGCCTGGAAAACACGCTGGCAGGCAGGAGGAAAGTGCAATTCAATGGCACGAGCAAACTGATGAATCACAGGCGAACAATTTGTAATTTTAAAGTTTAACAATACTGTTACAACAACTATGATTTGTGGCACTAATTGGCTAGTTGGGCCTGGCACACAGGCTGGCAGGCAGGAGGGAACTGCAATTCAATGGCACTACTAGACTGCAGATTCACAGTCAAAAAAGTGATGATTCACAATGTTTTCAATACTGTGACAACAACTATGATTGGTGGCACTAATTAGCTAGTTGGGCCTGGCACACAGGCTGGCAGGTAGGGCAGCAATTTAACACAGTATGCTGTGTAAGTGAGAAAAACACAGGCCTGATAGAAAATTAAGTTAGATTACACTAGCAAAATAATTTAAAATTTTATATTTTAATATTAAAATAATGTTAAGAAGTGCACTGCACATATGAGTGGTCGCACTGGCTGGCTGCTACGTAGGGCAGCAATTAACAACAGTATGCTGTGTAAGTCAGATAGACAGTTAGACACAGGCCTGATAGAAAATAAAATTAGATTACACTAGCATAATGATTTAAAGATTTTTTGGGGGAATTTAAAGAAAAAGGTTAAGCACATATGAGTCATGGCTGATAGCCTTGGAAGGGCAGCTATTAAAAACAGTAGGCTCTGTAAGTCAGATACACACATGCCTGATAGAAAATACTATTAGATTACACTAGAAAAATTATTAAAAATTTTTTGGGGGGGGGGATTAAAAAAGGTTAAACACATATGAGTCGTGGCTCATAGACTAGAGAGGGCAGCAAGTAAACACAGTATGCTCTGTATGTCAGCAAAACACACAGGCCTGATAGAAAATGATATTAGATTACACTAACAAAAAATGTAAACGTTTTTTTTTTTTAAATTTAAAGATATGAGTGGTGGCTGCCTGGCACAGAGCAATTAACCAAAAGACTGAAAAAAATGAAGTATATTAATGCTGTGTGAGCCTGACAGACACAGGCCTGATAGAAAATGTAATTAGATTACACAAGAAAAATGATTAAAAAATTTTTTTTAAATTTAAAATAATGTTATAAACAGATATTAACACTGGTGACTGGCACATAGCAATGAACCAGAGTATATGCTGTGTGACACAGGCCTGATAGAAAATGAAAATAAATTACACTAGCAAAATAATTAAAAAAAATTGTTGGTTAAATTTAAACTAATGTTGTTAGGCAGATATCAGTGGTGGCAGTAATCACAGCATATGCTGTGAGCCTTACACACAGGCTGAAAGCCAGGCAAATGCTAATAAAAATATTAAAAAAAAAAAAAAAAAACGGCTCGAATTATAGCCCTAAAAAGGGCTTTTTGGGGTGCTGTCCTTGCAGCAGAGATGAGATGAGTCCTTCTGGACTGTAGTGGACACTAAATACACTAGCCTAGCTATCTATTTCCCTATAATGTCAGCAGCACAAAAACAACACGTCCTCTCACTAAGAAAGCAAGGTCGTTATGAGTCTTAAATGGCGGTTTCCAAGGAGCTGGGAGGGTCTGTGAGGGAGTGTCTGATGTTGATTGGCTCTAATGTGTCAGAAGGCTGTGACATACAGGGTCAAAGTTTCCTCAATGATGACACATAGGGGGCGGATCGAACATCGCATGTGTTCGCCCACAGCCGTGAACGCGAACATACTATGTTCACCGTGAACCGTTCGCGGGCGAACAGTTCGGGACATCACTATTTATAATTACAGATAGAGTATTAGCTAGATATCTTTAATCTCATAATCTGACATCCCACATATTAACAGGTCCTCTTGTTACAGCATTATTTCTGAATTTATTAATAGCTTGCTACAAAAGATAATCGGCTAGATTATGAGTTTTGCGTTATGAGTGAAAAAGCCTCATAACGCTGCTTTTTTCACTACCGCTGCTATTATGAGTCTTGCAGATATAGCTGTGCCGCACACTTTTTTGGCCGTAACGCAACGTAACTACCGCACCTTTCAAAAAGTCCTTTTTCAATGGGACTTCCAAAGCGCTGGTATTACGAGTTTTGCCTTGGAGGCCAGAAAGTGAGCGATACAGCCTATACCGTCAAGATTCGTTCCGCCATCTAAAGTCAGTAGTTACGGGTTTTACGTTACAAATCTGTAGCATAAAACTCATAACTAAAGTGTTACAAAGTACACTAACACCCATAAACTACCTATTAACCCCTAAACTGAGGCCCTCCCGCATTGCAAACACTAAAATAAATGTATTAACCCCTAATCTGCCACTCCGGACAGCGCCAACACTATAATAAACATATTAACACCTAAACCGCCGCACTCCCGCATCGCAAACACTAGTTAAATATTATTAACCCCTAATCTGCTGCCTCCAATGTCACCGCTGTCACTATACTAAAGTTATTAACCCCTAAACCTAACCCTAAGTCTAACCCTAACACCCCTAACTTAAATATAATTAAAATAAATCTAAATAAAAATTACTATCATTAACTAAATAATTCCTATTTAAAACTAAATACTTACCTGTAAAATAAACCCTAAGCTAGATACAATATAACTAATAGTTACATTGTAGCTATCTTAGGTTTTATTTTTATTTCATAGCTAAGTTTGTATTTATTTTAACTAGGTAGACTAGTTAGTAAATAGTTATTAACTATTTACTAGCTACCAAGTTAAAATAAATACAAATTTACCTGTAAAATAAAACCTAACCTGTCTTACACTAACACCTAACATTAGACTACAATTAAATCAATTACATTAATTAAATACAATTAACTAAATTTCAAAAAAATAAACACTAAATTACACAAAATAAAAAAGAAATGATCAAATATTTAAACTAATTACACCTAATATAATAGCCCTATCAAAATAAAAAAGCCCCCCCAAAATAAAAAAAACGCAAGCCTAAACTAAACTGCCAATAGCCCTTAAAAGGGCCTTTTGTGGGGCATTGCCCCAAAGAAATCAGCTCTTTTACCTGTAAAAAAAATACAAACAACCCCCCATCAGTAAAACTCACCACCCACACAACCAAACCCCCCAAATAAAATCCTATCTAAAAAACCTAAGCTCCCCATCAGCCAATAGAATGCAAGCTCAATCCTATTGGCTGATTGTATCAGCCAATAGAATTTTTTCACCTTTAATTCCGATTGGCTGATAGAATTCTATCAGCCAATCGGAATTCAAGGGACGCCATTTTGGATGACGTCCCTTAAAGGAACCTTCATTCCTCAGTAGCCACCAACAGAAGAGGATGCTCCACGCCGGATGTCTTGAAGATGGAGCTGCTCCACGTTGGAAGGATGAAGATAGAAGATGCCGTCTGGATGAAGACTTCTGCCCGCCTTGAGGACCACTTCTTGCCGCTTGGATGAAGACTTCTCCCGGCTTCGTTGAGGACTTCTGCCCGCTTGGATGAAGACTTCGCCCGGCTTGATGAGGATGGATGTCCGGTCTTCAAAAACTGTAAGTGGATCTTCGGGGGTTAGTGTTAGTTTTTTTAAGGGTTCATTGTGTGGGTTTTATTTTTAGCTTTGGGTTTGGGCAAAGAAAAAAGAGCTAAATGCCCTTTTAAGGGCAATGCTCATCCAAATGCCATTTTCAGGGCAATGGGGAGCTTAGGCTTTTTAGATAGGATTTTATTTGGGGGTTTTGGTTGTGTGGGTGGTGGGTTTTACTGTTGGGGGGTTGTTTGTATATATTTTTTACAGGTAAAAGAGCTGATTTCTTTGATTCCTTTTAAGGGCTATTGGCAGTTTAGTTTAGGCTAGGTTTTTTTTTATTTTGTTAGGGTTATTAGATTAGGTGTAATTAGTTTAAATATATGATCATTTCTTTTTTATTTTGTGTAATTTAGTGTTTATTTTTTTGTAATTTAGTTAATTGTATTTAATTAATGTAATTTATTTAATTTTAGTGTAATGTTAGGTGTTAGTGTAAGACAGGTTAGGTTTTATTTTACAGGTAAATTTGTATTTATTTTAACTAGGTAGTTAGTAAATAGTTAATAACTATTTACTAACTAGTCTACCTAGTTAAAATAAATACAAACTTAGCTGTGAAATAAAAATGAAACCTAATATAGCTACAATGTAACTAATAGTTATATTGTAGCTAGCTTAGGGTTTATTTTACAGGTAAGTATTTCTTTATTTTAAATAGGAATTATTTAGGTATTAATTGTAATTTTTATTTAGATTTATTTTAATTATGTTAAAGTTATTAGTTACATTGTAGCTAGCTTAGGGTTTATTTTACAGGTAAGTATTTCTTTATTTTAAATAGGAATTATTTAGGTATTAATTGTAATTTTTATTTAGTTTTATTTTAATTATGTTAAAGTTAGTGGTGTTAGGGTTACGTTAGGGTTAGGGTTAGACTTAGGGTTAGACTTAGGGTTTAATAACTTTATAGTATAGTGGCGGCGACGTTGGGGCGGCAGATTTGGGTTTAATAAGTGTATGTAGGTGGCAGCGATGTCGGAGGCGGCAGATTAGGGGTTAATAAGTTATGGGTTAATAAGTGTAATTTAGGTGTTAGGCGATGTTGGGGCAGCAGATTAGGGGTGTTTAGACTCGGGGTTTATTTTAGGGTGTTAGGTGTAAACATAAATTTTCTTTCCCCATAGGAATCAATGGGGCTGCGTTACGGAGCTTTACGCTCCTTTTTTGCAGGTGTTAGGCTTTTTTTTAGCAGGCTATCCCCATTGATGTCTATGGGGAAATTGTGCACAAGCACGTAAAACCAGCTCAAAGCATCGCTGGTATTTGTGTGTGGTATGGAGCTCAATGCTGCCATATTTCCTGCTAACACCGGGTTTTTGCAAACCTGTAATAGCATCGCTATAGAGAGGTGAGCGGTGGAAATAACTTGCAAGTTAGTACCGAGCCGCTCATAACGCAAAACTCGTAATCTGGCCGAATGTTTGTATCTGACTGTTTAATATCATACAAACCAAGTACAATGTTTCACATATAGATTCATGATTCTCAGAGGTATTATTCACACATTTATGCTATATATTGATATCTAGAGAGTTTAGGCATTTTTAAACGTGTATGATTGAATAGTTAAACCAATAAAGATAAAGTATGAATGCTTAAAAATAGTTCCTGTATTATACAGTGAGATTTTTTCATAAATAATTGCAGGGGTAAAGCACACTTTTTTGTTCCAGACTTTGTAACTCATTTATCTAAATTATTTGTAAAGTCTTATAAGGATGTTAAGGTATATAATTAACCTTTCACTTTTGGTATGGACTAAGCTGATTGATCTAAGAAGTATATAAATACAGTGAACTGGGGTTAAAATATTGCTATCTGATACCTTTTGATCTCAGGTATTTTATTGATTGTTACTTGTTGTGATTATTAATAAATACATTTGTGTCAACTAATATTTTATAGTAGTTTTATTGCTTAAAAAGATAGATAATCCCTTTATTACCCATTCCCCAGTTTTACATAACCAACACTGTTATATTAATACACATTTTACCTCTGTGATTACCTTGTATCTAAGCCTCTGCAGACTGCCCTTTCATTTCAGTTATTTTGACAGACTTGCATTTAGCCAGTCAGTGCTGACTTCTTGGTAACTCCACAAGCGTGACCACAATGTTATCTATATACCACACCACTAGCTGTGAAAAACTGTCAAAATGCATTCAGATAAGAGGTGGCCTTCAAGGACTTAGAAATTAGCATATGAGCCTACATAGGTTTAGCTTTCAACAAAGAATGCCAATAGAACAAAGCAAATTTGATGATAAAAGTGAATTGGAAAGTTGTTTAAAATGACATGCCCTATCAGTATCATGGACGTTTAATTTGGACTAGACTGTCCCTTTAATCTGTTAGAAAACCCAGATTGAATATTGTTTGTAGCTAGTAAAAGCTTGTTGAGGCATAAATACTTATAATTAAAGAGGAATTATCACTAAGTGCATTATTTCTCTCTCTCTCTCTGCAAGATCATACATCTGTTGCTAATTACTCATTAGTGAAAGCCCTAGACAAAAGGAGTAGATATTATTACCATTCTGCTCCTACTACGACACTGATGGGTGGAAACACCCCCAATAAACCCCTTATCACTCGCACGCAAATGTTTGTGCTTCCCTAATCTGGCTCTATGTGGTTAAATTTATATTAGAGGAAGAATATGTTTATGCACAAATCCCTAATATAGATTTCCCACATTTAAATAAGGACCTCTCTGTTAACGTACACTTCTTTATTTGTGTACATCTCTCTGTTACCGTACAACTCTACAAGCATAAATATAAAATGCTTTTTTTTACCACCGAAGTGTATATATACTGTATGTATATATGCAATAAAGATATTTCATTTGGATGTCTCTTTAATATGATTTAAATGTTTACTGAGTAAAATTGCGGAATCACTAAACTTTTTCTACGTCACCCCAAAAGCAGAACTTTTCTTCACTTTCTGCAAATAGATTTGTTTTTGTAACAAAAATTCTGCAGCTACAGAGAAAACAAACAAACAAGTTTTTAAAATGTCTCTCGAATAAATTTGTTTCCTTTGCTCTTGGTCTAACATTACAAAATAATATGGTAAAAATGTTGTAATTAAAAAGGTGTTTTGCTCACAAGAACGTCTTACATTCAGTAGTCACAGCTTTGCAGAATGGGAAAGTCTAGGGGGTAGAAAAATCTGCATCAATTCACTGCCCCATATTTGACTGTTCTCTTCAAACAGCACGTCACTCTGGCCACACTGTGATAAGGAAAACTTACACAGTGCAGCCAGAGCACAGTGCTGTTTGAAAAGTACCACCTGAGAGCTGCAGAGCGAAAGTGCTAACCGTTCCTGCATGTGTCCTGTTCTTTCTGCAAACATGCTGCATTTTCTGCGATATCTCAGATAACAAGAACACAGCATGTTCTGCTTTGGGGAATGTCACATGTTTCTAACTATATATATATATATATATATATATTCTTTTTTTTTTTTTTTCATGGCCACAGGCAACTTTTACTCTCATATTTCTAAGTTCTGACTATGTTATTGAATGAGGTTTACAATTTAGTTTGCTTATATTTTCTTCTTCAAGTTATAGCATCTTAATTTACTTGGTCGAAGATACGTTTTACATTTTTAGATTTCTATAAATAAAATTAAAACAAACACAAAAAAAAACAAAAAAAAAATAATACAGGATAATTGTGTTTTTCTTGAATGGCAATTAAATGGTATGGTGTAGACAAAAATGTCTAGTAAAATGTGTAACATTTTTATTGCTCTATAAAACTAGACCAACTAGTTTGTGACAGATTTATTATTTTTCTCTTTTACAGCAGCTTTAACTTATTTTTCTCTTCATTGGATGTGTCCCTTTCTTTATAGTTATTGTTTTTTATTAATCATTTTAGTGTTCAGTCTGAACTGCTACATGACTTTTTAATAGAAAAGTAAAGGTATTGTTATCACACTTTTAAAGGCATAGTAAAGTCCAAATTAAACTTTCATGATTAAGATTGGGCATGTAATTTTTTTTTTTTTTTTAAACTCTTATTTATAATCCAAAACATTATCCAAGAACAGATATGAACAGCATTGAACACATAATCATAATCCATAAATTGTACATATGTTCATTCATATAATACTGTATTTAATTATGAATACAGATATATTTAACTAATCAACATATTAATATAGCATAATCAACTTGCTTATTAACATTACTTGTGATTTTTTGTTTTTCAACCCCCCCTAGACCCTAGACCCTCCCCTCCCCCCATTCGAGCCCCCCCCCCCCCCGTGCGGAGAGGCAATCCAGCTAAACCACAGTCGCAAGAAAGAGAAAAAAAAAAAGAGAAAGGAGGAGGGAAGGGAAAAACCACTTCTACCGCTACCTCTCTCTTGATGCTTACCAGTTCCCTAGTAAAACAATTTCTGTATTCCTAAAAGGAAAGATTATATGATTCATTTCTTCTGGAGGGAATATTCTTAAAAAGGCTGCCCATTTGTCAAAAAATCTTCTAATGTCCTGATCGTTATTTATTATAAAAATATACCAAACATCACAAACCAAAACAAATGTGAAAATAAATGTGATGATTTAAAAGAGAATCAATAGATAAAAAGTTCATATAAGGATATGTGTATTCTTGTTGAGACTTCTGTGACTCTTGTGACTCTTTGTATCCTTGGAGTTTATCAAAGAAAAGGAGAAAGAAATAGCAACATAGTGTAATTCTGTAATGATTATCAGAAATGTGTCAAGCTTGTGGCCAAATGCCTACTCACATGTACTTGAGCTTACGACCAAGCTCAGGGAAATGCGCACACCCACTTTATACTGATGGGTAAACAGTACTCTCACGGCAATGCAATATATAAAAGGTTTATTTAAAATACAGTAAAAAGCGTCATAAATGCTATACAAAACACTTTATACAGAGGTTAATAGAGCCATATATATGGATATTTGCTCACAAAAGTCAACTCCACTGCAGGATGCAAGCGGATTCAGGCAGCAGAAAATTAACCGCTGCACAGATCAACCTGATCCCAGATGGGAGTGGCTCCTCCTACCAGTGTATCAGCAAGTGTACAGACGCACAGGAGAGTAAAAAAGTCCCAAAAGTTCCGACGATCGTTTCGCTTAACAAGCTTTTTCAAGGAAATGAAGTGCGCATGTCCGTGTAGCCTTATATACCGGTCTTTGAATTTAAAACGGATATCCGGATTCTTCTGTTGCCATTTTGGATGAGGGCATGAATGTCCTCCAGTCTATTGGTTATCTTATGTAGATTTGATATATGCTTACAGTCATTAAGGAAAATACTGCCACATTCACAAATACATACTAATATATTGCCATACATTGTGGAGAATATACTGATTATGATATAACAATATTGCGTCTTTACAGTCATACATAACTTATATCTTCACAATTTTGCTAAATAGTACAATCTATATATGGCTATATTTAAAACATCTTTATCGTCTATTCCTTTAACCTTTCATGGAGATAAGCCTTTATGTTCTTATTTTGATGTATGTGAATTTAGTTACGCTAGCACAGAATGTATAATCTTAATTCAAACAACATGATATATGTCCCAAATATACCCTCTATTACATGATAATAAGTAAGAATGTTACTGTCTACTCATGTACCTACCTAATTACATACATCAATTTTTAGTTATTTAGACTATCTAGAGTCAATAGTTTATCTTATTCCCTGCTTTTATCCCGGATTGATTTTATTTTTTATTTTTTATATATATATTCATGCCCCAAGTTATAAAATTAATTTTTATATTTTGTGTTTTGTATTTATTTTTACTAAGATAGGAATGGATATCACCTATGTTTAATGATATTATCATTAAGATTTGCAAGAAGTGATGTAATTCAAAATCTTTGTTTAAACCATTAGGTATAAAAGTATCCATAGTGTGTATCCATTTCATTTCTAAGCGTCCCAGTTGATTCTGTATGTCACCACCCCTCCAATCTTGTTCAATTTTTCTTATCCCTAGGAATTCTAAATCACTGACCTTCCTTCTGTGTACCCTATCAAAATGTGCTGACAGTGTGTGATTTTGATAGCCCTTCTCGATATTATAAATGTGTTCATTTAATCTTGTTATTAAGAGCCTAGAGGTGCGACCTATATAGATTAGATTGCATGAGCAGCATAGTAGATAAACTACATTCTTGCTACTGCAAGTAATGAATTGGTTTATCTCATAAACTTTTTTATTTTCTGTTGAATAGAACTTATTGCATAACTTTGATGTTTTTTTCATCCTCTGACATGCATTGCAAAATTGACATTTTCTAAACCCTACCTGTAGAGTGGGCAGCCAGTTCTTGGCAGATATTACACTCTGTTTATTCTTCTTGTTATTTCCATGTGATAACTGTAATTTTAAATTTGGTACCTTCTTAAACATAATATTTGGGCCTTCCCCAAGGAATTCTGTTAATCCCGAATCTCTTGTAAGGATGCCCCAATGTCTATGAATAATATTTCTTAACTCATAACTTTGTGTGCTGTGCTGGAAAATTAATCTGTTAGCTATGTTAGTATTTTCTCTCTTGTTCCCTTGTGTATTGTTGTTCTTGTACTTTAATAATTCAATTCTGTCCATATTCCTAACTTCCTCTATTTTTTCTTCCAAAAAGCCATTTGAATAGTTCTTTTCTAAGAAACGTTTTTTTAAAACTTTAGATTGAGTTTGGTATTCCGCTTCTTCCTTACAGTTGCGTCTTAATCTAACAAATTGGTCTTTGGGGAAATTTTTTAACCAATGGCGTAGGTGACAACTGTTAAGATTTATATAGTTGTTCACATCTATACTTTTAAAGTGATTTCTTGATTTAAGTGAGTTCTCCTCAATGTATATTTCCAAATCCAGAAATTCTATTTTCTCTTTACTATATTTCCAAGTTAAGGACACTTGGAACTCGTTATTTTTCAAATATTCCATGAATTCCAATAACTGACCCTCACTCCCTGACCATATTAGAAACAGGTCATCTATATAGCGGTGATAAGACACCAGATATTGCGCCCAGGGGGAATTGTAGATGTAATTATTTTCCCAGTTAGCCATATAAAGATTGGCATAACTGGGCGCAAATCTGGTGCCCATCGCCGTGCCACTTGTCTGCAAATAATATGTCTTATTAAAATAGAAATAGTTAGTTTCCAGTATCATCTTAATGCCTTCCAAAATGAATTCTAGTTGTTTGCTATTCAAGGTTTTATTTTTCTCCAGATATCTATTGAGTCTCTTCTAATCGTTATTTATGTCCGCATCTCTCTGTTCTAGAATGCATTGTTTTTTCATGCAGTTTTTAATCTCAGAGATGCTTGGAATTACACAGCTTTTCCATTTTTTTACAAATTAAATATCTGGTAGCAAGTATAGTAGATATTACTATTCTTTCATTATTTTGTCTACCAGGTTCTTTCTTAAGACAAAATATTATCTGATATAATGTTAATGAAGGCCATGTTATCTTTAGCACATTCTTGAGCCAATATTCAACCTTAGCCCATAGATTTTTAATCTTTGGACAATGCCAAAACATGTGCATTAACTCAGCTGCCTGAAGCGAACATTTAGGACACTTATTAAACCCTACATTGGTACATTTGAAGCCTCTCTTAGGGGTAAAGTATGCCCTGTGCAAGAGTTTAACATGTGCCTCTCTCCAGGTTGCAGATAGTGTTACTTGAGCAATTTTCTTAATTGATAATTGAATCATTTTTATATCAATATTACTCTGAGGGATTGATATGTTCCAATAGGCAACCAAATTTGCCAATATCATGGCCCCTTTTTTTCTACTCAGAAGATAATAGCACGGTGCAATTGACATATGGCCATTTCTTGTTAAAACCAACCAATTTTCCAGTATACCCAATCCCCATTCCCAGCCCCCTTTCCTAACTAGGTCCTGGATAAAGTGTCTTAGTTGCAAATATGCAAAAAAATCCTTGTTGGACAAATCAAAGTCCATTTTTAATTTCTGAAATGTTTTAATACATTTCCCTTCTTGATCTATAATTTGAATTACCTTTGTTAGTCCAGCAGTATGCCATTTTCTAAAAACCTCCGAGTCCAAGCCTGCTTGAAAAGTGGGGTTACCTATTATAGGTAGAAGATAAGAGACTCTATTATTAATTGATAGAAAAGACGCTATTTTATGCCAAGCTTTAAGTGGGTTGAGAATGGTTTTAAGTCTTTTAATTTCTGCTGGAATTTCTTTAGGTTCTAAATGTATTAATGCAGCTAAGGAGTACGAATAGCAGACACTAGACTCGAGATTGTTATTCAATACATAATTATTGGACGAGATCCAATCTGCTACAATCCGGGCTAGAAAGGAAAAGTTATAAAGGGGGGTAGTTATCAAGCCGTCTACTTTTCTGACTTCGCCGGCCCAATACGCCCGCCTAAGCTCGCCTACCTTCGCCGCCGCGGACCTTGAATAAGTTCGCCTAAGTTATCAAAAAAAGCTGTCAAAAAGCCGCGGGGCGATGAGCAGCGGACTGTGAGAGTTATCACTCATCCGATCTCGCTGCCCTTCGGCTTTTTCCCAGCTTTATTGCTAGCCTGTCACTAAGCACCCACACTAAACTACACTGTTCTATTCCTATACCGGCGCCCCCGGAGCCTCCTGCAACTAAATAAAGTTACTAACCCCTAAACCGCCGCTCCTAGACCCTGCCGCAACTCTTATAAATGTATTAACCCCTAAACCGCCGCTCCTGGACACCGCTGCCACCTACAGTATACCTAGTAACCCCTATCCTGCCCCCCCTACACCGTCGCCCTCTATAATAAAATTATTAACCCCTATCCTGCTGATCCCGCACCTCGCCGCAACTAAATAAATAGTTTAACCCCTAAATTGCCGCTCCCTGAACCCGCCGCAACCTATATTAAACCTATTAACCCCTATCCTGCCCCCCCTACACCGTCGTCACCTATAATAAATGTATTAACCCCTATCCTGCCCCCCCTACACCGTCGTCACCTATAATAAATTTATTAACCCCTATCCTGCCCCCCACTACGCCGCCGCCACTGTAATAAAATTATTAACCCCTAAACCTAAGTCTAACCCTAACCCTAACGCCCCCCTAACTTAAATATTAATTAAATAAATCTAAATAATATTTCTATTATTAACTAAATTAATCCTATTTAAAACTAAATACTTACCTTTAAAATAAACCCTAATATAGCTACAATATAAATAATAATTATATTCTAGCTATCTTAGGATTTATTTTTATTTTACAGGCAACTTTCAATTTATTTTAACTAGGTACAATAGCTATTAAATAGTTATTAACTATTTAATAGCTTACCTAGCTAAAATAAACTGAAATTTACCTGTAAAATAAATCCTAACCTAAGTTATAATTACACCTAACACTACACTATACTTTAATAAATTATTCCTATTTAAAACTAAATACTTACCTGTAAAATAAACCCTAAGATAGCTACAATATAAATAATAATTATATTGTAGCTATCTTAGGATTTATATTTATTTTACAGGTAACTTTGTATTTATTTTAGCTAGTTAGAATAGTTATTAAATAGTTATTAACTATTTAATAACTACCTAGCTAAAAGAAATACAAAATTACCTGTAAAATAAATCCTAACCTACGTTACAATTAAACCTAACACTACACTATAATTACATTAATTAAATAAATTAACTACAAATAACTACAATTAAACACAATTTCATAAACTAACTAAAGTACAAAAAATAAAAAAAGCTAAGTTACAAAAAATAAAAAAATAAGTTACAAACATTTTAAAAATATTACAACAATTTTAAGCTAATTACACCTAATCTAAGCCCCCTAATAAAATAACAACCCCCCCCAAAATAAAAAAATGCCCTACCCTATTCTAAATTAAATAAAGTTCAAAGCTCTTTTACCTTACCAGCCCTTAAAAGGGCCATTTGTGGGGGCATGCCCCAAAAAGTTCAGCTCTTTTGCCTGTAAAAGAAAAATACAACCCCCCCCCAACATTAAAACCCACCACCCACATACCCCTAATCTAACCCAAACCCCCCTTACAAAAACCTAACACTAATCCCCTGAAGATCATCCTACCTTTAGTCGTCTTCACTCAGCCGAGCAGCGATGGAACCGAAGTGGACATCCGGAGCGGAAGAAGTTAATCCTCCAAGCGGCGCTGAAGAAATCTTCCATCCGATGAAGTCATCATCCAGGCGGCGATGAAGAATTCTTCGATCCGGGCGATGTCATCTTCAAAGAGGCGCTGAAGAGGTCTTCTATCCGGGCGATGTCATCTTCCAAGCCGGGTCTTGAATCTTCCTCTCGCCGACGCGGAACCTCCTTCTTCACCGACGGACTACGACGAATGAAGGCTCCTTTAAGGGACGTCATCCAAGATGGCGTCCCCTCAATTCCGATTGGCTGATAGGATTCTATCAGCCAATCGGAATTAAGATAGGAAAAATCTGATTGGCTGATGGAATCAGCCAATCAGATTGAGCTTGCATTCTATTGGCTGTTCCGATAAGCCAATAGAATGCGAGCTCAATCTGATTGGCTGATTCCATCAGCCAATCAGATTTTTCGTATCTTAATTCCGATTGGCTGATAGAATCCTATCAGCCAATCGGAATTGAGGGGACACCATCTTGGATGACGTCCCTTAAAGGAGCCTTCATTCGTCGTAGTGCGTTGTATTTTTTTTTTACAGGCAAAAGAGCTGAACTTTTTGGGGCATGCCCCCACAAATGGCCCTTTTAAGGGCTGGTAAGGTAAAAGAGCTTTGAACTTTATTTAATTTAGAATAGGGAAGGGCATTTTTTTATTTTGGGGGGGTTTGTTATTTTATTAGGGGGCTTAGATTAGGTGTAATTAGCTTAAAATTGTTGTAATATTTTTAAAATGTTTGTAACTTATTTTTTTATTTTTTGTAACTTAGCTTTTTTTATTTTTTGTACTTTAGTTAGTTTATGTAATTGTATTTAATTGTAGTTATTTGTAGGTAGTTTATTTAATTAATTTAATGATAGTGTAGTATTAGGTTTAATTGTAACTTAGGTTAGGATTTATTTTACAGGTAATTTTGTATTTCTTTTAGCTAGGTAGTTATTAAATAGTTAATAACTATTTAATAACTATTCTACCTAGCTAAAATAAATACAAAGTTACCTGTAAAATAAATATAAATCCTAAGATAGCTACAATATAATTATTATTTATATTGTAGCTATCTTAGGGTTTATTTTACAGGTAAGTATTTAGTTTTAAATAGGAATAATTTATTAAAGTATAGTGTAGTGTTAGGTGTAATTATAACTTAGGTTAGGATTTATTTTACAGGTAAATTTAAGTTTATTTTAGCTAGGTAAGCTATTAAATAGTTAATAACTATTTAATAGCTATTGTACCTAGTTAAAATAAATTGAAAGTTGCCTGTAAAATAGAAATAAATCCTAAAATAGCTAGAATATAATTATTATTTATATTGTAGCTATATTAGGGTTTATTTTAAAGGTAAGTATTTAGTTTTAAATAGGATTAATTTAGTTAATAATAGAAATATTATTTCGATTTATTTAATTAATATTTAAGTTAGGGGGCGTTAGGGTTAGGGTTAGACTTAGGTTTAGGGGTTAATAATTTTATTACAGTGGCGGCGGCGTAGTGGGGGGCAGGATAGGGGTTAATAAATTTATTATAGGTGGCGACGGTGTAGGGGGGGCAGATTAGGGGTTAATAAATTTATTATAGGTGGCGACGGTGTAGGGGGGGCAGGATAGGGGTTAATACATTTATTATAGTTGCGGTGGGCTCCGGGAGCGGCGGCTTAGGGGTTAATATGTATAGAGTAGCTTGCGGTGGGCTCCGGGAGCGGCGGTTTAGGGGTTAACATATTTATTATAGTGTCGGTGGGCTCCAGGAGCGGCGGTTTAGGGGGTAATAACTTTATTTAGTTGCGGCGGTGTAGGGGGGGGGCAGATTAGTGGTGTTTAGACTTGGGGTACATGTTAGGGTGTTAGGTGTAGACAGCTCCCATAGAAATCAATGGGATGTCTGTCAGCAGCAAACTTGTACTTTCGCTATGGTCAGATTCCCATTGATTCCTATGGGATCCGCCGCCTCCAGGGGTGGCGGTTTGAAAACCAGGTACGCTGGGCCGTAAAAGTGCCGAGTGTACCTGCTAGTCATTTGATAACTAGCAAAAGTAGTGAGAATGTGCCGCACTTGTGTGCGAAACATCTGGAGTGACGTAGGAATCGATCTGTGTCGGACTGAGTCCGGCGGATCGAAGCTTACGTCACTAAATTCTACTTTAGCCTGTCTCGAGCCTTTGATAACTAAGGCGAATCAGCCTCGCCACAAATACGCTGTGGAATTCCAGCGTATTTGAGGTTGACGGCTTGATAATTACCCCCCAAAACCTTATATCAGGTAGAGAAAGACCTCTGCTTTCTCTTGGTACCGCCAGTTTCATGAGGGATATTTTTGACCTTTTATTCTGCCATAGGAACTAAATAAGAGAGGTATTAATCGATTGAATATCCTTTCCCAGAAGAATTATTGGAGTATTTTGAAGTATATACAGTAATTTTGGGAGAAGGGCCATCTTAAAAAGGGCTATCCTTCCAGAAAGTGATAATGGAAGTTTTTGCCAAATCAGGAGCTTTTCCTTGATCGTTTTTATTACCGGGGGAATATTCAGAGCATATAAATCTGAGGTTCTTATCGGAATGTGAATCCCTAGATATTTAAAAGAGTCTGTCACTTGGTGAAAGGGGGTTTCCAGTAAGGAGGTGTTATCTTTCCTTAGCCAAAGTATCTCCGATTTAGCCATATTTACTTTGTATCCAGAGAATTAACCAAATTGTTCCAATATCTGAAAAAGTTTTGGTAGGTTCAGTTTGGTATTTGCCATATAAAGCAGCAGGTCATCTGCATACAGGCCTATTTTTATTTCAGTGTTACGAATTTTTATACCATCCAAGAGATGGCGAATTTTAATTGCCAGAGGCTCAATAGAGATATTGAATAAAAGCAGGGAGAGAGGACAACCCTGCCTTGTCCCTCTACCTAAAGAGATAGAAGAGGACATGGTGTTATTCACTATCAGTTTTGTAAATGGTTGTTTATATAGATTCCCGATAAATTCGAGAAAATTGCCCCCGATACCAAACCGCCTTAATGATGTTTTAATATGTTCATGAAATATTGAATCAAAGGCTTTTTCAGCATCGATGGAGATAATGGCAAGGTCAGGTGTGTCCTCTCCCCCGCTACTAGGCATAACCTCAAAATATTCTGTCACTAAGAGTGCTTCTCTAATTTTTGCAGCCGAGTTACAATTATTTAAAAAGCCTGATTGATCAGTGTGAATGATTTCTGGAAGGATCCCTTGAAGTCTAGATGCTAAAATTGCAGTGAGAATTTTATAGTCGGAGTTTAATAGAGCGATTGGTCTGTAAGATTCTTTACAGCTAGCGTCCTTTCCGCCCTTTAATATCAAAGTTGTATACGAGCTAGAAAATGAAGAAGGGATCCAATTACCCTTTGTATAAAAACTGTTAAAAAGAGTGCAAAGATGTGGGGTAGCTTCACTAGACAGGATCTTATAGAATTCACTAGGGAGACCATCAGGACCTGCTGCCTTATTTAGGGAGAGCTCAGATACTTTCTTCTCTATTTCTTCTATGGAGATAGGAGCGTTTAGACTATTGGACATTTCTAATGTAATTGTAGGATATGTGATGTCCCTCCAAAAATCTATAGATTTCTGTACATCACTTGTTTTGGATGAATAAAGCTCCTGATAGCATTCATAGAATGTATTTAAGATATCCTCAGGTTTTGAGATATGTAACCCTTTATTATGCAGTTTGTCTATTACCGGTTGTTTCTTCTCATTTTTAATTAATTTGGCCAACATCTTGCCCGATTTATTCCCGTATCTATATAGCTTAGCCTGCATTCTTAATTCTCTTTGTGTTTCTTGTGACAGTACAAAGGTATCTCTTTCATTTTTTGCCTTAACATATTTCGCCCAGTTTAATGGTGTTTTATCAAGCAGATACTGGTTATAAGTATTAGTCAAACATTGACATGACTCTCTTTCTCTGGATCTAATTTTCTTTTGTAAGGCGATACTATATGAAAGTATTTCCCCTCTCATTACCGCTTTCGCAGTGTCCCAAAATAACTCAGGACAACTCAAATATTCTTTGTTAAAATATGCATATTCCTTATATTTGTTTACAAGCCAGTTCTTAAATTTTATCTCTGACATCAGGTAATAGGGAAAAAAGAAACGCGATGAGGCAGGGCGTGAAACTGAGAGCTGGAACTCAAGAACAATTGGTGCATGATCTGAGAGAAGAATTGAAAGTATGTCTGATTTAACCCCTTTCATTAACATGCGCTCATCAATCAGAAATATATCTATTCTAGAGAGTGTTTTGTGTGCCTTCGAAAGACAAGTAAAACTCTGAATAGAGGGATTTTGGTGTCTCCAAACGTCTCGCACCGCTAGATTCTATATGATTCTTTTAAACATCTTGCACTCTAGATTATCTTTTTTTTGTTTCAGCTGTTTGACATCCCGTCTTAACCGATCAATTGGGCTTTGTGGTGCCATATTGAAATCTCCACCCATAATCAAACACCCTTCCGTGTAGGCTAAAAGTTTAGACTGAAGAGAGATCCAGTATTTTGGGTAAAATACATTAGGGCCATATGTGTTGCACAGTGTATACATTTTCCGAGAAATTTTTACTTTCAACATGACATACCTCCCTCCTGGGCCAGCCTCAAAGTGCACCACTTCAGTTTTAATTCTTTTCCCTATTAATATTGCCACCCCCCCCTCTTTCTCTTAACACTGGGTGTAAAATATATTTCCTTTACCCAAGCCGTCTTAAGTTTAAAGATTCTTCTGCAGATAAATGAGTTTCTTGGATGAAACCTATATCAGTCTGGGTTTTTCGAAGCTGAGTGAGAATTGCCTTTCTCTTGATAGGGGTAGATATACCACCTACGTTCCATGAAACTATTTTACATTTGTCACTACACATATTCATTTATATATAAGGAGATAAAGAGCAAGAGAGATGGAGGGAGAAAAAAAAAAAATATTAGATGGGCTTCCTCAAAGAAGTGTACAACATCATTAACTTTAACCTTTAATTTATGAGGGAATATTATAGTTGCCTGATATCCTTTTTGTATAAACCTGGTAAAAATAGGAGCGAGCTCCCTTCTTTTTGCTGCGGTATCCGCCGAAAAATCCTGAAACATAAGGATTGTAATACCTCCAACTTTGACTGGCTGTTGCTTACGATAGTGCTGAAATAAAGTAAGTTTGTCTTGGAAGTTTAACAGTTTAGCTATAACAGGTCTAGGCTTGGTTCTGGCTTTATTTTCTATACGGAATGAACCTATCCTGTGCGCTCTCTCCACTGGAATGGGATATAGAGTAGATGGCAATTTTAAGATTTTAGGCAATGTTTCTGATAGAAAATTAACAAGATTATCATACTGATGTTCTTCTGGGAGTGCTATGATTCTTATATTATTTCTCATAGAACGATTTTCTAGGTCTTCTAACCTATTTTGTATTTTTTGTAAGTTGGTGTTTACAACTTCCAGGTTAGAACTATGTACTATTGTTAGGTCTTCCAGGTCCGAGACTCTCTGCTCGGCTTCCTGCAACCTGTTAGAGAACTGGCGGACTTCCTGGGTTAATGAGCAAAAGTCTTGTTTAATTTCAGCTCTAAGAGCCTCAAATTTGGGAGAGAGTGCATCAGATATGCTATCTTTCGCTGCTTCGTACATGGAGCCCAAGGTTGTGAATATTAGTAGGTTCTTGTACTACTGACATATTCAATAGAGCTGATTGTGTGTCCATGACTGTCTCTTGATTGCCTTTCATTTTTCTGTCCCTCTGCCTCGCTGCCATGGCCGGAGAAGGAATCTTGGGTGAAACGTGAAAGAATTTATCCATGTGCCGGTGAACAAAAAATTACAGAGAAAAAAAGGAGTGATTGAAGCGAAAATACGTGAAAAGTGGTGCAAGACCAGAAGTGAATGTGAATTTAGTTGAGAGCGAGAAACGTTCTCAAATTGACCAGTGAGGGTAGGAGTGTGTAAGTGATAATCAAGTGAGGAAGAGAAGAAAAAAAAAAAAAAAAAAAAAGGAGGAAGCCCCACGTCTAGGGGGGAAAAAGGAAAAGTGAAAAGACCAGTGATACTTACTTAGTTAGGTGAAGAAGTCCAACCACGGACGCGAGAACCAGAAGGTAATATAAATGCGAGACTATGTCAGGTCAATTTACCAAAGCTAGTAGCAATAAATCTTTCCAGCAATCGCCCTGATTCAATATCTATGCCACAGGCTATCAAAAAAAAAAAAAAGAATATTACTGATGAAACCAGCAAGAATAACCTAGTTAATCTAATTCAAATGACACTCTAATGTTGTATAAAGAAAAAAGAGAATATACCTTAGTACCAATGACTATATAGAAATGTGGCCTAAGGAAAGAAGACCCAGGAATTATTTCAGTTATTTATACATTTAAATCATAGTTCTATAGACTGTGTCTCTGCCCCTTTGTACCTTCCTCCCAAGCCTCTTCTTGCCTTATTACACCCCCTATCTGGATCAGTACAATTCTACCAATAAATTATGTCAGGCTTTAATTTTTATAAAACACAAGCAAATATTAAACTGATACCTTTAAATCCTTCAGCGATCAAGTATATATTTTTACAGTTTAGCACCCACAAAATGTGAAGGGCAGATATTTTGTTTTAAGAGCTTAAACTCTAAGGCCTAGATTTGGAGTTTGGCGGTAGCCGTGAAAACCAGCGTTAGAGGCTCCTAACGCTGGTTTTAGGCTACCGCCGGTATTTGGAGTCATTCAAAAAAGGGTCTAATGCTCACTTTTCAGCCGCGACTTTTCCATACCGCAGATCCCCTTACGTCAATTGCGTATCCTATCTTTTCAATGGGATCTTTATAACTCCGGTATTTAGAGTCGTGGCTGAAGTGAGCGTTAGAATTCTAACGACAAAACTCCAGCCGCAGAAAAAAGTCAGTAGTTAAGAGCTTTCTGGGCTAACGCCGGTTCATAAAGCTCTTAACTACTGTACTCTAAAGTACACTAACACCCATAAACTACCTATGTACCCCTAAACCGAGCCCCCCCCCCACATCGCCGCCACTCGATTAAATTTTTTTAACCCCTAATCTGCCGACCGCCACCTACGTTATACTTATGTACCCCTAATCTGCTGCCCCTAACACCGCCGACCCCTATATTATATTTATTAACCCCTAACCTGCCCCCCACAACGTCGCCGCCAGCTACCTACAATAATTAACCCCTAATCTGCCGACCGCCACCTACGTTATACTTATGTACCCCTAATCTGCTGCCCCTAACACCGCCGACCCCTATATTATATTTATTAACCCCTAATCTGCCCCCCTCAACGTCGCCTCCACCTGCCTACACTTATTAACCCCTAATCTGCCGAGCGGACCGCACTGCTACTATAATAAAGTTATTAACCCCTAATCCGCCTCACTCCCTCCTCAATAACCCTATAATAAATAGTATTAACCCCTAATCTGCCCTCCCTAACATTGCCGACACCTAACTTCAATAATTAACCCCTAAAAAGAGGTCCATGATCCGGCTGAAGTCTTCTATCAACGGCATCTTCAATCTTCTTTCTTCGGGAGCCATCATCTTCCATCCGACGCGGAACATCCTCTTCTCCCGACGCCTACTCACCGAATGACGGTTCCTTTAAATGACGTCATCCAAGATGGCGTCCCTCGAATTCCGATTGGCTGATAGGATTCAGCCAATCGGATTGAACTTGATTCTGATTGGCTGATTCCATCAGCCAATCAGAATATTCCTACCTTAATTCCGATTGGCTGATAGAATCCTATCAGCCAATCGGAATTCGAGGGACGCCATCTTGGATGACGTCATTTAAAGGAACCGTCATTCGGCGAGTAGGCGTCGGGAGAAGAGGATGTTCCGCGTCGGATGGAAGATGATGGCTCCCGAAGAAAGAAGATTGAAGATGCCGTTGATAGAAGACTTCAGCCGGATCATGGACCTCTTCAGCTCCCGCTTGGATGAAGACTTCAGCCGGATCATGGACCTCTTCAGCTCCCGCTTGGATGATGACTTCAGCCGGATCATGGACCTCTTCAGCCCCCCGCTTGGGCTTGGATCAGGACATCGGAGGAGCTCTTCTGGATCGATCGGTGAACCTGGTATGGTGAAGATAAGGTAGGAAGATCTTCAGGGGCTTAGTGTTAGGTTTATTTAAGGGGGGTTTGGGTTAGATTAGGGGTATGTGGGTGGTCAGTTGTAATGTTGGGGGGGGTATTGTATGTTTTTTTTTACAGGCAAAAGAGCTGAATTTCTTGGGGCATGCCCCGCAAAGGGCCCTGTTCAGGGCTGGTAAGGTAAAAGAGCTTTGAACTTTAGTAATTTAGAATAGGGTAGGGCATTTTTTTATTTTGGGGGGCTTTGTTATTTTATTAGGGGGCTTAGAGTAGGTGTAATTAGTTTAAAATTGTTGTAATATTTTTCTAATTTTTGTAAATATTTTTTTATTTTTTGTAACTTAGTTCTTTTTTATTTTTTGTACTTTAGTTAGTTTATTTCATTGTATTTATTTGTAGGAATTGTATTTAATTTATTTATTGATAGTGTAGTGTTAGGTTTAATTGTAGATAATTATAGGTATTTTATTTAATTTTTTTATTGATAGTGTAGTGTTAGGTTTAATTGTAACTTAGGTTAGGATTTATTTTACAGGTAAATTTGTAATTATTTTAACTATTTTAGCTATTAAATAGTTCTTAACTATTTAATAGCTATTGTACCTGGTTAAAATAAATACAAAGTTACCTGTAAAATAAATATAAATCCTAAAATAGCTATAATATAAATATAATTTATATTGTAGCTATATTAGGATTTATTTTACAGGTAAGTATTTAGCTTTAAATAGGAATAATTTATTTAATAAGAGTTAATTAATTTTGTTAGATGTAAATTATATTTAACTTAGGGGGGTGTTAGTGTTAGGGTTAGACTTAGCTTTAGGGGTTAATACATTTATTAGAATAGCGGTGAGCTCCAGTCGGCAGATTAGGGGTTAATGTTTGAAGTTAGGTGTCGGCGATGTTAGGGAGGGCAGATTAGGGGTTAATACTATTTATTATAGGGTTAGTGAGGCGGATTAGGGGTTAATAACTTTATTATAGTAGCGGTGCGGTCCGCTCGGCAGATTAGGGGTTAATAAGTGTAGGCAGGTGGAGGCGACGTTGTGGGGGGCAGATTAGGGGTTAATAAATATAATATAGGGGTCGGCGGTGTTAGGGGCAGCAGATTAGGGGTACATAGGGATAATGTAAGTAGCGGCGGTTTACGGAGCGGGAGATTAGGGGTTAAAAATAATATACAGGATGGTTTCCGGTAACGGCGTCTGATCACGCTGTGACGTAGGTGCGCATGGAAGAGCAGAGGCGGCAGTGTACGACTGAGCACGCCAGCTACATGCGGAGAGGAGAGTGGTAAAAGCCCTAAGCAGCAATTTTAGAACTGCCGATTGCCACTACGCCTCGGGCTCTCACGGCCAGCATATACAGCAAACTCGGAGGAAGAAGGAAGCAGCCTGGGACTGGCTGGAGCACGCACACCTACTCTTGTCCACGGCCTCAAGATCTCTTGGCAGGGGTAACCAGTCTGAGGTACAGCCGGAGCAATTCGGAAGGGAGGCCGCACAAGCTAGCTAACATCATAGCTTGGACCGGTAAAACTTAACATAGGCCTAATAATGTCTATTGGCCACAGACAGATCAGTTACTATATGCAACGCACTTAAGGAGTATATGTGAACTTTCTGTTTTTTTGGATTAAGCAGTCTGGCATAGCTCCCCGGTATATGTACTTATAGCTATAGGTATATTAAGTCTGGCTGACCTGGGAGGGTGAAGAGAGTCCAATGGGGCATAAGTAGCAAAGAAGTAAAGCGCTATAGTCCGACGGAGGCTAATAAGCTGCTAGGTATGCCATCAATTCACAGAGTAAGTCCCTCTTAGAAGCTGCCAGTGAAGCTACCTGTCTTTGCCGGCTTTGTGTCAATTATCCTTCTCATATTGGTAACACACTGTGGAGGAGCAGGGCCAGTCGTCAGTCTGGAGGTATAGGGGGGGGGTGAAGAGAAGCAAACTTAAAGGGGGATATATGGAAAAGAGTATGCTGCACGCAATACCTCCCCTTTGGTGATATATCTTAGGTCGTAGTCCCTCACCCTATCCCCAGTGAAGCAGCCCTGGGTAAAATGGTAATCTACCTGGCATAGATCTGCATAGATCTGCGGTAGTTGAAGCTAAGAGAAGTGTCCTGGTCTGTTGGGAGGGTGAAGAAAACTCATTATCTGGTTCCTAGCATTAAAAAACTCTGGTCGTTTGTTGAAGGACAAAGCAAAATCAAGGGAACTGTGTTTTGGCCTGTATATTTCTGGCACAACGTTATATTATAAAATCTGAGTCTGGTGGACCTTGTGTGGTTGTATCTGAAAATCAGGAAGTCCCTCACAGACCTTATACCTCACTGTTGTTTATAGTGAATGGACTCTTGTTCACAAGGACTTGAATGCTGATATATATATATGGTTATATTAAATATAAGGCAGATCTGTCTAGCTAGTTGATAATATAACAGTTCATTGTTTGTATGGCAAGCTGTTGTGGTGATTGAGGATAAGGGCTGCTCATCTAATATACACAAAATTGTCTCAGATTTCTTGTCTCTGGCACATGCACTAATTGCACTAATTGCATATAAGGCAGAGTGAATCTCACCCATATATAACTTTTGCATTTTTTTTTTTTTTCTTTTTCCGCTTTTCTCGTCTTATCTTTCTTTTTTCTTTTCTATTTGTAATATATTTTGTATGGTTTTTTGAATTGCACAAAGTCAAAAGTCATTTTGGCTATTCTTATTTATTTATTTTAGGTCATTTAGATCTTAGGGGAATATAGCTTATCCTAGGACACAAAGATCTCAGGGGTATATTATGGTATGTTGCACAGTTTAGAATATAGTCACGTTTTTTCATTTTTCGTAGTCAAAGTAGTTACACTTTTATGGTACACATATGGAGAAATTTGTACACACAGTGAAAGCTAAATCGCCAGTAATGGCTCCTAAAAAAGACAAAAAAAGCAAAGCCAGTGTTTTGCAGGATAGTATATTGGAAGAGGGCAGCAGTGCTAAAATGGACACAGATTCACAGGCATTGATAAAAGCTATATGCGTGGCACTGTCCCCACAATTTGACCAACTGCGCCAAGATGTACTTACACTTACAAATGAAATACATGAATTCAATAGCAGAATAGAAGCTGCTGAACTGCGCATCTCAGATATTGAGGACAGGTTGAATATAGTTGAACAAGATACAAGTCAGCACAAAACATCACTAGAAAAACTGCAGGACAAGGTTGATGACCTTGAGGATAGAGCCAGAAGGAATAACCTGAGACTGGTTGGGGTTCCAGAAACATCAGAATACAGTGACTTAAAAAAATTTATCGTAGAGAAATTACCCCTCCTGCTAGATTTACCAGACCCCACACGACAGATAGTGATCGAGAGAGTGCACAGAATAGGGCAGTTAAGAACTAAAGCTGATGGTGCGCAGATACCAAGACAAGTGATAATGAAACTGTTAAATTTCCAAGATAAAGTAGATCTGTTGAATGCCTATCGCAAAAAGAAGGAAGTTTTTTTAGAAGGTGCTAAACTATTAATGTTTCAGGACTATTCGGTTGAAACAACAAATAGGCGGAAGGTCATGGCCCCTCTATGCACACGCATTATTAAAAAAGGTTTTGAAGCATTTTTATTATATCCAGCCCGGATAAAGGTCCGTAAAAATAACACCTGGCTTATGTTAAATACATATCAAGAAGTTAATATGTTTTTAGAGGAGAATGCTTAAGAATTTGTGTTGGCTCTTTAAGAAGATGAAAGAACCAATTCCTATAACAGTGATGATGCATATAATTGATGATGTTTTTAAGTTTAAGTGTTGGGGGGGGGGGTTCTTTTTTCTCCCTTACCCCCCCCCCCCCCCCATTTTTCTTTCTCCCTTTTTTTTTTTTTTTTTGTTTGTTTGTTCTCTCCCCTTTCCCCCTTCTCTCTCCACTCCTATTTCTTTCTCCTTTTTGCCTCCCTCGCATGCTTTTCCCCTGCCCCCCCCCTCCTCCAATAGTGAAGTCGCAAGAGGTTTACGGGACATTTATTATATTATGGAGCATAAAGCTAAAAGAGACTTAAAGTTTTTAAATCAATAGAATGACAGAGATGGTAAACATTAATCTGGTATCCTGGAATATCAGAGGCATAACAAACCCAATCAAAAGAAAAATGGTTATAAAAAATCTCAAAAAATTTAAATGCAATATAGCATTTTTACAGGAAACGTATGTAACCCAAAAGGAAGTAAATAAACTGAAAACAGATTGGGTGGGCGAAGTCATTGCTTCAGTTGGAACTACCAGAAAATGTGGGGTGGCTATTTTGCTACATAAAAATTTAAACTATAAGATTGCCCAGTTAGAAATAGATGCAGAGGGACGGTTCATTATTATGCAGATAAAGATAAAGGATCAAGTGTATATATTGTGCAATATTTATGGACCTAACAATCAAAGCCCAGATTTTTGGGAAAAAATAAAAACTAAATTGACACCATATATAGAAAGCAATCTGATAGTGGCAGGAGATTTCAACCTAGTCTCTCAACTTCCATTAGACAGATGGCCGTTCAAAGTGAGAGATCTAGGTCGAGAGAAATGTAATATCACTCGTTTTCGAAAATTTAGAAACACGTTAAATCTAAAGGATGTGTGGAGGATTCAGAATCCAGAGTCAAAAGCGTATACATGCAAATCTAACACATATAAATCATTATCACGGATAGATTATATATTAATAAATGAAAGGCTTGTTGGGATTGCTGAGGCAGATATAAGTTCAATCATTATATCAGACCATGCCCCAATTTCTCTATCTTTATCAATAGGTTCTGCGAGTAGAAATAGCCCCACATACCTTTTCCCAAAACACTTATACTCTAATCTTAAATTTCAGAATTGGTTAATAGAGGCCTGGAAAAAGTATGAATGCTTGAATAAGAATTCAGTTAAAAGCCCTGAGACATACTGGGAAGCCTTGAAGGCGGTACTACGCGGTGAAATAAAGGCATATTTACATAAGTTATGGAAAAAAACCCAGCTCCGGGAGGGACAATTAACAAATCAGTTATCAAATGCATATAACACATATTTACATACAGCTTCGCCATCTAATTGGCAGAACTATGCTAAAGCAAAAAAAGAAAGAGACATATTCCTCCAACAAAAAGCTGCCTACACGGTGGTCAGGTCTAATGCAAGGTTATATAATTTTGGAGGAAAGATTGGTAAAAATTTAGCTAATTTAGTTAAACAAAATCGGGGTTCTAATTTCATATCTGCAATATCAGTCAATGGCAGTCGCTTAACACAGTCTAAGGACATAAGCAAAAACTTTTTAGAATATTATACCCAAATTTTTTTATCTAAGGAAATCAATGTGGATAATAAAAAAGCTTTTTGGGATACATGCAGGCTCCCGACATTGGATGAGGAAGCAAGCAAATCATTGTGCGAACCAATTAATAAAGATGAAGTCACTCAGGCAATTAAAAGTAGCAAGTTAAATAAGGCCTCAGGGCCGGACACCTTTCCGGCAGAATTTTACAAAATACTCACACAGCAAATAACGGAACCTTTATGTGATCTATATAATGCATATTATCTGCAAGGACATCCTATCTCGGGTAATTTCAGTGCCTCCCTAATAGTGCTAATTTTAAAGAAGGGCAAGGATGCAGAAAAACTAGATTCATATCGCCCTATATCCCTGCTCAATGCCGATTATAAACTATTAACAAGTATCTTGGCAGCTAGATTACAAAAAAATCTGGATAAACTCATCCACCCAGACCAAACTGGTTTCTTAAAGGGCAGATCCCTATTTTCAAATCTAAGGAAACTATTATTAACAACAGAATATTATAACATTAGGAAGAAATCATATGAGGCTGATAGGGAAGACAAGGTTATCATTGCTCTCGATGCCGAAAAGGCTTTTGATTCCATTGGTTGGGATCACTTATTTACCACAGTGGAACAGTTTGGTATGAGAGGTGCCTTCCTGTCTTTTATACAAGCACTATATCAGAATCCAAAATCTGCCCTAATTGTGAATGGCAGGACTACAGAATGGTTTCAACTGGCGCGAGGCACTCGACAAGGGTGTCCACTCTCTCCACTACTTTTCAATCTTTGCATTGAACCACTGGCTATAGTATTACGCAATACCATTAGGGGGATTAGACTTGGGGAGACAGACATTCAAATCTCCCTTTATGCAGATGATTTGCTTGTATTCCTCTCCAATACTAAGGAGAATATTCCTATATTACTGAGTTTATTGAAGCGATATGGTTCATTCTCAGGTTATACAATAAATGATAATAAATCAGAGGTTTTGTGGCTAAATAAGACCAGAGACTCTCTGGGGGCTTTGCCCTTTAAGGAGGTTAAAATGGTTAAATATCTAGGAATTAATGTCACAAACTGCCCGGAAGAGTGGTATCGAGCTAATATCGATGGTGTCATTAAGAAAATCCTAGAGGATATCTCTAGATGGACATCATTTACATTAACACTAGCCGCCAAAATAAATCTCATAAAAATGATCGCACTTCCCAAACTTCTGTATATAATGCAGAATATCCCACTGCTCCTACGTAAAGGAGATATAAACATGTTAAATTCGGCTTTTAGGAGATTTTTATGGGGAAAAACAAAGCACAAAATGTTGTTAAAAAGACTATCTCAACCCAAAGAAAACGCAGGCTTTGCCCTTCCCTCAATATATAATTATAATTTGGCCTGCTTGATGAAGATAGTACCAGATTGGTTATTAGACATGGGTCAGCTAACGCCTCTGGATGTAGAAGCCGGCCTTCTTAAACCGTATAGCCTAAAAGCCCTAATACATATGAGGCAAAAAGATTGGCCTCCTTTACTTAAAGTGATGTACACTCTTAGAAATCCTATTATAGCCTGGCAAAAACTATGCACGGCGGTAGGTGTCAATTTCCAGTGTTCTAGATATCTACCAATCCAGAATAACCCACTCTTCCCCGCAGGTTCTGATACCGAAATTTTCAAGAGATGGAAGGTAGGGGGCTTAGTCTATTTTGCACAATGTATTGATGAAGATAGACAAGTTATTTATTCATTCGGCTCCTTAAAAGAAAAATATAATCTCCCTAACCGCGATATGTTCGGCTATTTTCAAATCAGGCATTTTCTCAACAATATAGCACTTGCAGACTTTTACATAAATTGGGAAATTCTAACTAAAGCTTTGTCACGCCGTCAGCTTGGCAGAGCTTTTATATCTCATTGGTATAATCTATTATTGAGTAAAGAAGGTGTCTATGGCATGGAACGGCTCCATGAGAGATGGTCATTAGACATCCCGCAATTGGAGCTTAAGACAATTCAAGAAAGTATTGATAGGGCTTGGTCAGCGACGCCTCTGTTATCTTGGCGTGAATCTCATCTTAGATTAATTAATAGGACATATATCACCCCAGAGAAGTTAGGGAAGTGTAATAATACGCAAAGATATGAATGTACACGCTGTCACTACCTAAATGCCAACTTGATCCACTGCATCTGGGCATGCCCCAAAGTCAAACAGTTTTGGGCAAAAGTCTCATTTTGGCTTTCAAAAATTCTAAAGCTTAAAATTTCTCTGAAGATGGAGGAAATCATCTTTTTAAGGCAATACGATGAAAGGGCGGGAAACATAAAATTTGTTAATTTTACAATCTTAACCGCTAGAAACATTATTTTTTCCTCCTGGAAATCTAATAGAAGCCCTATGCTCACCTCATTTCTGAACATGCTAGACTCCAAATTAATTTATGAACAATACGAGACGCAGATATCTTCTGAAAAAGAAATTGCCAAATTTTTCAGGAAATGGGGAGAATATATTCTCTCCAATACGCTGGAAGTTCAAAGAAGTCTCATTGCTCCCTTCAAACACTCTGAATGGATTCAGAATTCCGTATTGAGAGGGGAAATCAGTAGTGATTTAATCACTTAACTTTTGATGGTCCCGGCCTCTTGGAGAGGGGGGGGAGGGGGAATTCAACCTAATTTTCCTTTAAATTTTTTTTTTTTTTTTTTTTTCTCCTCTTTTCTTCCTTCTCCCTTTTCCCAGTCCTTGCTCTTCTTTGCTCTTTCTCTGTATTATTCCTTTTTCTGTACAATATACCTGTTTTGGGTTATTGTTTGTACAAAAAGAAGAAAATGTTTTGAGGCACAGGTTTCTCAATTTCTACTCCAAGAAGTATTATTGGATTAGGTTGTAGAACTCGGTAAAAGCATTTTGTACTCTTTATTATTTATAAGTAGCTGTATATAACACTAATCACGAAATATGTTCGCCTTTCATTGTATTACCTGATCGACTTACGTGTGTAACCTGACCCTCTTTTCAATCTATAAATAAAAATTAAAAAAAAAAAAAAAAAAAAAAAAAGAAAAAAATAATATACAGGGGTCAGCGATAGCGGGGGCGGCAGAATAGGGGTTAATAAGTGTAAGGTTAGGGGTGTTTAGACTCGGGGTACATGTTAGAGTGTTAGGTGCAGACGTAGGAAGTGTTTCCCCATAGCAAACAATGGGGCTGCGTTAGGAGCTGAACGCGGCTTTTTTGCAGGTGTTAGGTTTTTTTTCAGCTCAAACAGCCCCATTGTTTCCTATGGGGGAATCGTGCACGAGCACATTTTTGAAGCTGGCCGCTTCCGTAAGCAACTCTGGTATCGAGAGTTGCAGTGGCGTTAAATATGCTGTACGCTCCTTTTTTGGAGCCTAACGCAGCCATTCTGTGGACTCTCAATACCAGAGTTATTTTAAAGGTGCGGCCAGAAAAAAGCCAGCGTTAGCTACGCGGGTCGTTACCGACAAAACTCTAAATCTAGCCGTAAGGTAGGAGGATTTAAGAACAACAGAGTACTTGGGATTCCCCCCGTCTAATCCTCACAATTAAGATTCAACAAATTAGATAGTGTTTCTTTTTCTTTTTTTTTTTTTTATATTTTATTTCTTTATTGAATTTTTCCTTTAAAGAGGTACATCAGATGATACATAGTGAGAATACATTTAATATCATAATCCAAAGACTACAGATAATGCAAAATTCTTCCTAGGACCTCTATAACCAATCGCTAAAATTAACACTTAGCGAATAAAATTAACTAAACATTAACATTTTCCTGCAGAGAATGACTACCCAAGTCTTGTCAAATTTGCTGCATGAACAGATGTTTGTATACTCTGAATACATAGAATGTTGTGATTTCCAGACGCCACTTATTGCCCCCTTATATGCTCATACTGGCGTAAAATATCTCAGACTGAGTTAAGTTAAAGACCAGCATATGATTCCCAGAAGAATAACATGTCGGTGTACATTGTTAACCTGTTTGTCTTAAAATAGGCATACCTCTCTAGCATCAGTGTTTCTTTTACTTTCTCCCTCCATCTACTTATTGTTGGGATTTTATCAGATCTCCATGAGGAGGCTATGAGCTGTTTGGCTACATTCAACATGATATGCCCCAAATTTCTTTTAATGGTACACTTAACATCGTTCAACATATTAAACATACATATTAGTGGATCCTGTGGGATATTGCAAGATAAAACTGTATTTATTTCTTTTATTATTTTCTTCCAAAATGGTTTGATTAACTCACAGGACCACCAAATGTGACCCATGTTACCTACTGCCTGTCTACATCTCCAGCATTTCTCAGTGGCTGAGGGGAATAAATATTTCAGTCTATTTGGTGTGAGATACCAACGAAACAATATTTTATAGTTAGTTTCTATTGCATGAGTTGTGTGCGTTGAGTGAGCTATGTTGTAAAATATCTTATTCCATGTTTTAGAATCCTGTGGCCCTGTGAGATCTCTTTCCCACCCTTTTATATATCTATGGGGCTTGGGGGCTGTGGACTCAAGTAGTAGTTTGTATGTGGTTGAAATAATCTTTTTATGTGCAGTGTTATTAAAGCACATCTGTTCAAACGTTGTCAATTTTCTCAGAAAATTGGCCTTTTCTCTATGCGTGTAAATGTAATGGCTCGCCTGATGGTATCTCATCCATTGAGCGAAATACCCATTTCCTATGTCCAAAAGATCAGATCTTGGGGTTAGTTTCCCCAAATTGGTCATTAATGATACTGGGATGTAGCCTTTTAGACTAATGTTGTGACCTGAGCTATGTTCTAGACCCTCTATGAATTCGGGGTTTGCCAGAATTGGTGTCAGCGGGGAGTAAGCGCTAGAAATGCCTTGATATCTATCCTGTATAAACTTCCAATCCCTAAGGGTGCTTAAGATAGTGGCAGTAAAGTTAGTATGAGGTTTGGACAGTAATTTAGGTAGCCAACATAACCCCCCTAGTTGTGATATTCCCGATATGTCATGTTCTAAATGTATCCAGTGTTTAGGTTCTTCTATTGAGTGCCTACTCCAGTCAATAATTCTTTGCAATGAGATTGCTTGTTTATATAAAGTTATATTGGGTACACCCAAGCCTCCCATATCTTTGTTTGCATACATGGACAGCATGTTTACTCGAGGGGGTCTTTTTTTCCAGATGAAACTGTGAATGACTTTTTGTAGCTTCAAAATGTATGTCTGTGTGTTAGGTAATGGAAGCGTCTGCAAGATGTATAAGATCTTTGGTAAAAGTACCATCTTAACAGAATTTATTCTCCCGATCCAAGATATATTCTTAGCCAGCCATGTCGACGCCTGATTGGTGATTGTGTTTAGTAATTTGGAGTAATTAAATGTTCGAATGGAATCTATATTGTTCAGCAAGTGTACTCCTAGATATTTTATAGATTTCTGTTGTATCGCGAAGGGACTATGGGTCTGAATTAAGTTCTTGATATTGGTAGGTAAATTTAAGGGCAATAGTTCTGATTTATTGGCGTTTATTGAGAAGTTTGAAACCTCTCCATAATCTAAGAATTCTGATTGTACCGCGGAGAGAGAGTCAAGAGGGTTTACCAAGGTCAATAAAATATCATCTGCAAACATAGATAATTTGTATTCCTTATGATTGATATTTATTCCTGCTATATTGTTGTTTGATCTTATTTTACACGCCATCATTTCTAATGATAGGATGAACAATAGTGGGGAGAGTGGGCAACCTTGGCGAGTGCCGTTGCGTATTTCAAATTGTTCCGATAATGTACCATTTATTCTGATTTGGGCTGTGGGAAATGAGTAAAGGGCCATGACTCTGTTTATAAATGGAGGGGGAAACTTGAACTTATGAAGAGTGGATTCTAGAAAGGTCCAGTCTAACCTATCAAACGCTTTCTCAGCGTCAGTGGAAAGCATAACTGATGGTATGGTCTTGGTATTTATATAATCTAATAAGTTTAGTAGTTTAACCGTGTTGTCTTTCGCCTCTCTCCGCGGTACAAACCCCACCTGATCTGGTGAAATCAAATGTGGTAATAATTTATTAAGTCGGGCTGCTAGTACTTTGGCATAGACCTTAAGGTCTATATTCAGTAGCGATATGGGGCGGAAATTCGCTGGAGTGTCAGGTTTCTTGCCTGGTTTAGGGAGTACAGTGATAACTGCTTGTAACATGGTGTCTGGAAGTGTACCCCCATTGTCAATCTGATGAAAAGTTTCTAACATGTGAGGTGATAATAGGTGCGAGAATAATTTATAATTAGAGCCCGAGAATCCATCCGGTCCCGGAGCCTTCTCAGGCTTCAGAGACCTAATAGCCTCTATGATCTCTTTGTGAGTTATCTGGGCCTTTAACATCTCACTGTCTGACTCAGAGATTTCTGGAGCCTTGATTTTGTCCATGTAATTTGTACATTTGGTTTCGTGATCTGAAACTAATCTATTTGGATAGAGATTGTATAGGGTGTGATAGTAGTTTTTAAAGATCTCAGCTATGCGTTTGGTATCTTCCACTCTTTCCCCTTTTTGGTTGTTTATTGAATAAATATAAGTTTTTGTTTGTTTGGATTTTAGTGATCTGGCTAGTTGACGTCCCGGTTTATTGGCATCATGATAGAATCTCTGCTTAAGTTTAAATGCTGCTGTCTGTGCTTTGATATGTAAGTGAGATTGCAGCTTAGATCTATAGAATTTTAGCTGTTGTAGGACTTTTTCATCTTGTGGGTGTATTTTATGAAGGTAGTCTAAATGCTCTAACTCCTTGGTGATATGTGTGTATTCTTCTCTCTGTTGTTTAAGCTTGTTAGCTCGTAGTTTAATTAGCGTGCCCCTAATGAAGCTCTTGTGAGCCTCCCACACCATGGCAGGTGCTACATCCCCCTTAGCATTTTGTGTGAAATATTCCCTGATTTCCTTTTCTAAGGTATGACATATCATCGGGTCTAGTAATAAGGTTTCATCTAACCTCCATGTAAAATCCTTTATGGGAGCTGAGGGCCAATCTATGACACATCTAACCATAGAGTGATCTGACCACGCTGTGTGCGTGATGGATGTTGATTTAGCGTTTGCCAGGATTATGTGGTCTAGTAAAATAAAGTCTATTCTTGAGTATGTTTTATTCGGATTAGAAAAGAATGTGTAATCTCTACGTTCAGGGTTTGCAATTCTCCAAGGGTCGTGTAAACTGAAGGATCTTAAAAAATTCCCTGTTGATTTAAGTGTGCGTTTTGCAATTTGTATGTGCGGGTTTGAGCTATCCAATTTAGGGTTAAGCGGTAAATTAAAATCTCCTAAAACTATCAGCTGACCTTTGTGGATGTCCTGGAGTAGAGGGACTATAGCTTTGAAGAATAATGCTTGTTTGTGGTTTGGAGCATATAAGTTCACAATAGTTACCAGTTTATTGTATAGTATGCCATTAATGGCTAAGAATCTGACCTCTGTGTCTTTCTTCTGAGCTATTAATTTGAAAGGTATGGAATTACGTATTAGAATGCTGACACCATTTATTTTTTTGTTCTTGTGTGCGCTATAGAAGTGTTGGGAGAAACAGCTATGGAGATATTTGGGTATAGACCCTCTCTTAAAATGAGTTTCTTGCAGGCCTACTATCTCCCCCCCTTTCTGTACTATATCTCTAAGGGCCATTGATCTCTTGGATGGGGAGTTGAAACCTTTTACATTTTGTGTTGCAAAATGGACAGTGGCGTCTGTTACTCTGTTACCTTTATCATACATAAGTTGTGTCATCTGGTGGACTTATCCATCTGTTTAAGGAAGCATCTCTGCAGGTAAACTCCTAAAATCAAACTAAAAACATAAACATCAAACATTTTAAAGACTTTAACTTTACATCTAAAGAGGGAAATGACTGAAAGATTCCTTTTTTGGAATCATTCAGCCCACAAAGTGCGAGCAGTTTCATTACTTCTTACGACCTACATTTACTATAACGAGGACTTAGTTATTGTATGGTCAGAACTATACATTTTTAGAAACCTAGAACAGACAAAAGAAACAACTAGTAATATTCATACTGTCATCGCCATTTTCCGGCTAATAACGTTTGGTTATGCAACCTACATCTAGCAAAGGATACATGCCTATACACATACTCAGCCCATGCGGGCTCTAGAGTCTGAAGGTGGTATGGGTGTTTTCAGTCTTTTGTTGCGGACTGTTTGCCACTCCCTACGTTGTGCTAAGGGAGAGGCAAGAGGGTCCCCTGCTGGGGCAATACTTTGTCTTGTGTCAGAGTCAATTAACGGTGGAGGTATTTCCAACTTTCTGCAGCATTCTTCAATTTCCTCAGGTGAGGAACAGCTCGCCCTTCTGTTCTTCCAAATGATGAGCAACTGAAATGGATGACCCCATCTGTAAGGGATATTTCTAGCCTGTAGGTGTTTCGTCAATGGAGAAAGTTCTTTTCTTCTGGCTAGTGTTCTGGATGATAAATCTGCAAAAAACTGAAGGGTGTTGCCATCTTTCTGGATGGGACGTTTGTCTCTCGCTGCTTTCATGAGCTGTTCTTTTAGCTGGTATTCTGTGATTCTTATAATCACATCTCTGGGAGGTGCAGATTCTGGAGGCTTTGGCCTAAGGGCCCGGTGAGCTCTGTCAATACCAATTATTGAGTTGTCCGCTGGGTCTCGAAGTTGTGAGAACAGAGCTTGCAAATAGTCATTTAATGCTGAGGCCTCTATTTCTTCTGGAATACCACGTATTCTGATATTTTGTCTTCTGGACCTGTTCTCTATGTCCTCGATTTTATCTTCCATCTGTTTGATGGTTTGGTCTTGTTGTTCTAACTGGTTGTGAACATTTGTGAAGTAGGCATTATGTTCTTGAGCAGTATCTTCTAAAGTATTGACTCTGGTACCAATCTCTTTTATGTCTCTTTTCAGTTCTGAAATTTCGTCTTTTATGCATTGCTTCACCTGAGAAATCAATGCAGAGAAATCTTGTTTTGAGGGTATAGAAGACAGCACAGACTGTGGCACAGACATCATATTTTCTTCTTCCTCAGAACCTAGGTCTGAAGTATCTGATGAAATATGTGATCTTTGCGATGCTGTGGGGGTTTCTTTTGATATTTGGGGTGTAGAGGACTTGAAATAGTCATCCATGGAAGGATTTGCTTGTCCGCTTCCCTTGTTTTGCTTTGCTTTTGATATGCTTTTTCTAGGAGACATTTTGGCTGTGTTTACCCTGGAGCAGTGAGCTGATCTGGAGTGTGATGGTATATAAGATATACTCCACTTGGTCTTAGCTGCCTTTACATATAACTCATAGGAAAGGAAGACACAATAAAGCAAAGTAGATGGTGTGCAAAAAGTTAGTGCTGTAGTATAGACTCTGATATCATGGAATATTAACAGTTAACATTGATGTGTTTATATCCAAGACAAGATTCAATCTTCCTCATAATCAGCTTTCATGGTATGACCACTAAATGTGATGTAGTGTAAAATACTCAGATTGCCCAGGCACGTTATAATCAGACAGTTCACTAAGTATGCATCTCCTTTCGTATGTGCCTGTTCTGTGTATAATGAAGCTTTCAATGTGCCTGCTGTCCCTAATTTGTTTGATTACCAGTGTATTCTTGCTCTGGAAGGTCTTAGGGGTTTCACAGGCTGAACCGCAAGTTTAGCTTAGAACCGCTGTTTAGCAAATAAATACTTGTAGGTACCTTTTATTTTTGGTGATCTGCTTCTGATTATGGTGAGAAGGGTGTTTTAGTCTGTCTCTCTCCTGTTCCGGTTATCCGTTTAGTGAGCTGTGTCATAAGATCATGTTCAGGGAGGCTTGTTATAATAAGTGCGTATGTGCTTTTAAAATGGCGGCCGCCATCATTCTCTATGCCTCTTTGCCCGTTACTCACTTTTTGTATCAGCGGTAAAATTCCCCGGCTAGCAGCATTACCTCATAATCTTCCACCGGATCGATGTGGTGATGTGTCAGGGAGTTCCTCTGATAGCTCAGTACTTTTTGAGCTGTTTGCACACGTTATTCCAGCCAGTAGGTGTTAATGGTGGCGAAATGGTCAGCGGCCGCTCATCAATTCATTTTTAAGCTTAGACCTTGATTAAGCACCTCCGGTCAGTGCAATCAAGGTGATATGCAGGGTCTATGATGGTTTTAGGGCACTAATGTGGGCTTAGACACCGGAGCTCACCTAATGTGCGGCCATCCTCATTCAGTGCCGGCTCCGCCCCCCCAGTGTTTCTTTTTCTTTTTGTGAGAAAGACAGTATTTTAGAAAAGTAACATTCTTAGCATAGGAAAAAAAAAAGAAAAAAAAGAACAGCTATGCGAGAGAGCAGTTTCTATATAACGTTCTTTTAATCCTTAAGGTTAGCCCCTATAATTAATATAGTTTGCTCCACATATTTTCAGAGGTTTAAGGCTATCTTCTGTAAATTATATAATAACACTCCAAGTATTAATTTTTAGCCAGAAGAGATAAACCAAAAATATATTCTAGAAATTTTTTCTTGTCTTCTTCTATTCTATATATGAAGAAGCAATACTTAATAATAACACACACAGAGAAAAAAAAGAGTACACACAGTATGCAACCTAATTAGGGAGTCAATCCCTAGAACCAATAATCTTTAGCTAGATGTCCCAGAGAAGAGAGAGACTTTGAACTATAATATCTCTCTTTCCTTACTCTCTTCCCTTCTTCCCCTCCTTTTCCTCTTTTCTTTTCCTCTTCCCCCTCTTCCCCTTCTGGGTCTTTCCTCGTCTCTTCCTCAGCCTTTTTGTGGTCTTTTCCTATTTTTGCCTGAGTTCCTCTGCACCTTTGAACCGGTCAAAGAAGATTGTGTCCCCACAATTTTACCCCTGGGTATTATCCAGAGGTATTAACTTTTATCTCAATTTTTTCGCCCAATTAACAGACAGTGTTGCTGAATACTACTTACTACCTGCTTGCCATGGGCTGCTACTGGGAGTCTTTTTTGCAGAGGCCGCCTTTCATCTTTGTAGAGGATTCAGGTTTCTCAATCATCTGCTTCCCCACTCGTCGGCTCTGTCCCAATACACTGTCCACAATTTTAAATATCTCCATCGTTCCTCATATATCCGCAGTGTAGGAGACAAGAGAAAAAAAACATACCCAGCAGCGCTTGTGTTCTGTCCCACCGCAGCCTTACTGGGTCCGAATCAGTGCCCGCCCCCTCTCACGCAGCACCGGTGGGAGAGGGGGAGAGTCAGCCGCAGATGGAGCCGAGGGTAAGGATAGACTGCACTGCTCTCCTCCTTCTGCGCAGCACCGGTGGCGAAGGAGGGATAGGAAGAAGAGCCCCCAAGAATCTTCAGGCGGTATCGCGAAGTCTAGTCCTTGCAGAGGAGAAGGTAATCCCATCCGGCTTTGGCGGTATATGATCCGGTCTGAGGGCAGGGGGAGAGGAGGGGTGGGGAGTCACTTACAGGGATCTTCTGAGGAAAAAGAGAAGGGAGAGGGCAGCAGGCAGACGTCTGTCTCGGCTTGCAGTTCGGTCCTTTTCAAATAAGTATAGTAGAAAATAAGCCCAGCACAGGTAGATAATGTGTATAATACTCACCTCCTCTCACGTAGCACCGGTGGGAGAGGAGGGAGAGATGAATGCAGGGTTTCTTTAAAGACTGTCTCACAATAGCGTTTATGAAAAAAATATAAGTACAGAGTCTTTACAAGCTGAAAGCATATCAGCGCAGTGGGTTGTTTGTTCCGGTAGCGGTGTAGCAAGCTGTCCGGTTAGCTAGCCCAACATCCAGGAAAACTCAGCCAGCAGCAGTAGGACTGGAGTGCCAAACGCTTAGCACCTGCGTTAAGCTCCTCCTCTGGAACCTCTCTGGGCATGTAATTTTAAACAACTTTCTAATTTACTTTTTATCATCAAATTTGCTTTGTTCTCTTGTTATTCTTAGTTAAAAGATAAACCTAGGTAGGCACATATGCTAATTTCTAAGCCCTTGAAGGCAGCCTCTTATCTGAATGCATTTGACAGTTTTTCACATCTATAGGGCGTTAGTTCATGTGTTTTATATAGATAACATTGTGCTCTCGCACGTGAAGTTATTTAAGAGTCAGCACTAATTGCCTGTAATGCAAGTCTGTCAAAAAATAGAGATAAGGAGGCAGTCTGCAGGAGCTTAGATACAAGGTAATCACAGAGTTAACAAGTATATTTCTATAACAGTGTTGGTTATGCAAAACTGGGGAAATAAAGGGATTATCTTTTTAAACAATAACATTTTTGGTGTTTACTATCCCTTTAAACTATAAAACATGTATACAAATTAAATATGATTATTCAGATTTTCTTTTTATAATTGCAGTGAAATGTTTAGAGGCTTAAAAATAAAAATGATAAAATTAATCAAATGTATTTGAAATTATTAAAGGGACACTGAACTTAATTTTTTTCTTTTGTGATTCAGATAGAGCATGCAATTTTAAGCAACTTTCTAATTTACTCCTATTATCAAATTTTCTACATTCTTTTGGTATCTTTATTTGAAATGCAAGAATGTAAGTTTAGATGCTGGCCCATTTTTGGTGAACAACATGGGTTGTTCTTGCTGATTGGTGGATAAATTCATCCACCAATAAAAAAGTGCAGTCCAGAGACTGAACCAAAAAAAGAAGCTTAGATGCGTTCTTTGTCAAATAAAGATAGCAATTGAACAATGACAATTGATAATAGGAGTAAATTAGAAAGATACTTAAAATTGCTGTTCTATCTGAATCAGAAAAGAAAAATGTCCCTTTAACAGCATACATATCTGGAACTAATATTATTGATAACATTAATAAACTGCACCCATACATATACAGACAGTCATCATTAAACGGATATGAAACCCAACATTTTTCTTTCATAATTCAGATAGACCATGCAATTTTAAATAACTTTCTAATTTACTTGTCTTATCAAATTTTCTTTGCTCTTTTTGTATCAGGGATGTAAGCTTAGGAGCCGGGCCATTTCTGGAGTACACTATATGGCAGCGGTTTTTGAAGAATGTTATCCATTTGCAAGAGCACTAGATGGCAGCACTGTTTCCTGTCATGTAGTGCTCCAGGCGACTACCTAGGTATCTCTTCAACACACAATATTATGCGAATAAAGCAAATCTGATCATAGAAGTAAATTGGAAACTTTTTTAAATGATATGGTCTTTCTGAATCACCAAATAATTTTTTTTTTTTTGGCTCTTTAATACTGGATTAATTAACTGTTGTGTCTTACTCTTGTTTTTGGCTTGATCATCACTTAAAATACCTGCAAGAACTTAACTGAAAATGATATAATTCCTCTGTTTCTAATAGTTTTTTTTTGTTTTGTTTTTTTTGTGTGAACCAGAACCACAGACATAGGTCCCGAATATCTAAAGGTCTCTGGGCTGGTGGGATTCTATAAGAATGCTCACCAGTTCTTCTATTTCCCTGCTGGAATGATCTAAAGCCACTTTTTACCCTGAAAACAAGGTGTCTCGCTAAGGGTCGTGTACTACATTTTCATATGGGGAGGAGATGACTACATTACAAAAGTGCACAATAAAATTTGTATATTTGAAATCTTACAAACTGAATAATTGAACAATTCACACAAGAATAAGCAGGGTAAACATTGTATTGCTAAAGGGACAGGAAACCTCCAAATTTTCTTTCATGATTTGGATAGAACATACAATTTAAAACAAATTTCCATTTTACTTCTGTTATTAAATTTGATTCATAGGGGCTGAATTATCAAGTAAAAGTTTAAAGAGTGGAGCTACACCCAATAGACCTTGTAAAATTTATTTCCAATGTCCCAGGTCTACGATATCTTTAATATCAAAAAATTATTATATTGTGAACAAACTAATGAATAGTAATGAGTATAGGGCAGGCCTTGAAAACAAGTAGAAAACACACGGTACAAAATGGCTTTGTCAAACTTGAGTATAACAATGCTCCCAGAGATATGGTTGCGTCTGAACCAGGCAGACGATACACTCAGCGCAATCAAACAAGCATGCTTCAGTAACCCAAGAGACGGCCAATAGAATAGTCCATATGAGGAAATAAGGTCTTGTGCAAACCATCCGAATCCAAACAAACAGTTGATGTATGGAAGCAATATAAGAAGATACAGAAAAATTCTCACCCTTCTTTAGCAGCTCCACCCATGTATTGGCACGGTATCTTCAAGGGGGATCAGCCGGTATAAGGAATCCTCACCGCTGCATCAGCGCTGCCTTCCAGCTGGTACACTCACCTTCTTCCATTACACGCCAATTCACCACGCCACGAGGAGCAAGAGGGTGGTGACGTCATCCAATCAAGACGAGCCGTTCTGGGATCCAACATGCAGTTTAGGCCAATAGGATAGGAGGTGTGTCCGTAGTCAATAGTTCCGTGTTCAGCACTAGCCCTGTAACTCGCTGTTCACTGTATTGGTGCAATAAATGAGCTGTCCTTCCAGCAAAGTCAGAATAGTGAATCAAGAGTATACGGACAGCTCATTAAAACAAAAATAGTATTTATTAGAATAGATTTAAAAAACATGGAAGAAACGTATCATAGGCAGAGTAGGCTGACACCTAAACTGGCTTACACGTTTCGGCTGTGACTACGGCAACAGCTGAAACGTGTAAGCCAGTTTAGGTGTCAGCCTACTCTGCCTATGATACGTTTCTTCCATGTTTTTTAAATCTATTCTAATAAATACTATTTTTGTTTTAATGAGCTGTCCGTATACTCTTGATTCACTATTCTGAATTATCAAGTCCCATATGACAGCATCACCATTAAGCCCGCCGATAAGGGCGGTGCGATGGTAATGATGGACACAACCAAGTATCAACAAGAAATAGTGCGACAGCTTGAGGACAATGTAACAAATATGAAATTGGATTGTGACCCAACTAATATTGTCTGTAAAAATCTAACTAAAATTCTTGATATGGGTATATCTAATAATTTGCATACAAAAAAATTGTATGATTTTTTACTCCCAAGGTTTCCTATAGTGCCTGTCTTTTATGTGGTCCCCAAGGTTAAAAAAAGATTGATAGAGACCCATTGTGGCAGGGAATGATTCCCTTTTGAGTCCCACTGCCCAATTCCTTGACAAGGTGTTCTCTCCTATGGTTACACAGGGTAGATCTTACATTAGGGATACTGGACACTTCATTGAGTCTATCTCCAAATTTAATGATTTGGGGGGGGCGTCATACTGTCTACGTGGGACGCTACTTCCCTTTATACCATCATACCCCATACAGTGGGTATTGACTGTATCAGTAACATTTTAGCTAGGAATAATCAGTAAAGCCATAAACAGCAGGATTGGCTTATTCAATTACTTGATTTGGTGCTCACAAATAATATCTTTTTGCATGATAAACAGTTTTACATGCAAAAGACAGGGACGGCTATGGGGTCCAATGTGGCCCCAGCCTATGCTTGTTTGGTCATGGACTCCATTGAAGAAAGAGTGGTATATGGTGATCCACTATTTGCTAAACACTGCCAGGGGTGGGTCCGCTACATTGATGACTTGTTCATCGTGTGGCTGGGCCCCCCTGATAAGTTATTGCAGCTTAAAAATAATATTGAGAGTGCGGTTCCTTTTCTCAAATTTAGTTGTAAACAAGATGACCACAGGGTGGAGTTCTTGGACACCATGGGGTTGAAACAAGATGGCATACTTACCATTGATTTGTTTGGGAAAAGCACTGACCGCAAAACCTTACTACATCGTAAAAGCTATCATCCCCCAAGAGTGTTTGACAGCGTCCCCAAATCCCAATTGATCAGAGTGGATAGGATAGTCTCTGACCCTAAGATGAGACAGATTAGGTCAGCCAAAATGAAGAATAAATTTGTTAAGAGGGGTTATGATAGTCAGAAACTAGAGGAAGTGGAGAAATCCATTAGGATACCCCCTAAGAGACCTACTACATCTGTTACTAAAAGATTAAATTTTGTCCCTTCATATAGTACAATGAATCAAAAAGTTTATAATATTATCAAGAGACACTGGCCATTATTAAAGGAAACTTGTCCAGACATTGAGGAATTCCAAACAATCCCAAGAGCCGCTTACCGTAGGGGTAAAACCTTAGGTAAGAGATTGGTTAGATCTATGCCCAACCCTGTTCCCAACAGCCAAGGGGAACATAGGTTTTTTGGTAAACCTAAAAATGGTACATTTCCGTGTTTAGGTTGTGGTCAATGTGGCAATGTTATTAAAGGTGACTCTACTTCTCATCCATATACTGGAGAGAAATTTTCGAAAAAGGGTTTTTACACATGCAACTCCAGTCACTTGGTGTATCCGCTTAAGTGCCCGTGTGGGTTATTATACATTGGTGAGATGACCCAGAGAGTCAGGGAATGCAGTTGCCAACACAAGTCCACTATCAGAAATGAGAAAACATCAAATCTCCCGGTACCAGCACATTTTCTAGAGAAAGGCCATCAAATCAATCAACTTAGATATATGGTCATTGACCAGGCCCCTAGACGCATTAGAGGGGGTGACAGGGTTAAGGATTTATTATACAGAGAGGCTAGATGGATTTGGAGATTAGATACTATGTATCCCAAAGGGTTAAATCAGGAATTTGACTTGCTTCCTTTTATCTAATGTGTTGCTTTTGTCTTGCCTTGTCTGTGTTTCTTTCTTTAAGAAATATTGATTTATGTTATATTTGACAGGTCCTATGTAACTAACTAATGCATGTCATTTATACATTGGTGTGGTAGAATAAGCAACTTGCTGCACTTGTTTTAAATTGGTGATTATTTCACTTCAGGAATGTAAGGGTTAAATGTGAGTGATGATGTATTGGAGGTCATGTGTGATCTCTTTGTGAGTGACCCCTCCCCATGATGTTGTGATTGGTCACCTGTGTCTATAATTGCTTGACATATTCATTTGTTTGTTAGCTTGATAAAGGGGCAGGAGCCCCGAAACGTTGCTCTATAAAGGTGCTGTTGCTCCATATAGAGTGCTACCTGTGTGTTTTACTTCATATCATATGCTGGGACTTTGGAAAGGGAGGCCCCCAGGTGTGCACCTACATCCACCCTAGAGTGAGTTTAAGGGACATTCTAATGAAGTGTGTGCTGGTCCTGTGACTTCCTATCAAGTTCCATAACCTGACCGCCTGCCCTAAGGCCGCGGACAGAAATCAACTCGATTGAATACGATCGGCTTGATTGACAACCCCTGCTATTGGCCGATTGGCCACAAATCTGCAGGGGGCGGTATTGCACCAGCAGTTCACAAGAACAGCTGGTGCAATGATAAATGCCGACAGCTTATGCTGTCGGCATTTATCAATGTGCGGCAGACATGATACTCTACATTGTATCATGTCCGCTTGCACATTAATAAATAGGCACCATTGTCTTGTTATCCTTTGCTAAAGGAATAACAGTGCACTACTGGTAGCTAGCTAATCACATCAAGTTAGGCAATCACAAAAAAAAAAAAAATGTTTGCAGGCACTGATCAGCAGCTAGCTTCCACTAGTGTAGGATATGTGCGTATTCTTTTTCAACAAGGGATAACAAGAGATCAAAGCACATTTCAAAATAGAAATTAATTTAAAAGTGTCTTAAAATGACATCTTCTATCTGAATCATGGAAGTTACATTTTTCCTATGCCTTGAAGGTGCATCCAAAACCGTAAGAAAATTCTTCACCAAAAATTGTATTTTATCAAAATCATATAATTTGTATGTAAATTACACCGGAATACATTGTATTAAATATGCACAACGTAAATTGTAATTTAAGTACACTGGGTTCATATTCATAAGTATAAAATACAAAGCATTTATTTTTTTGTAAAATAGGCTGAACATTGGCGTTCCATAGTTCGTATATGAAATTGTCTCTCTAATCCCAGTGTAATTCTGTAAAGATTTTTGCACTACAGATCTCACAGTTTTTTCTTGCAAACTAAAAGGAGGCGAGCTTTCTCAAAACACTCAAAATATTTATAACCCTAACAGAAAAACAAATGCATATGAAAATATAGGCAATTGTACGATTCTTTACACAGAAAGCAGCTTAATGTGATTTATATTGAATGCAGGATTTCATTTTTAAAGTGCTTGCCCTGCTATTTTCGCTCTATGAAGCGAATTTTCCCTTTACAGCGAGCTCCTTCACTTTCTATAGGAGACATCTTGCCAATCGCAGGGACTTTTTATAATAATTCCACTATGGCAGCCACTGTGGGGGTCAGCAAGAAAAATCAGGTCTGAAATTGCCAGGTTTAGATCATTGAGGCCTTAGTGTTAAAGATAGGAAAACGACAAATTTATATACATATATATATATATATATATATATATATATATATATATATATATATATACTGTATATATATATAAGCATTTTTTATTTTATAAAGTATACTTATAATTGCTAAATTACTAAACTGTCTATATATATATATATATATATATATATATATATATATATATATATATATACAAAACACGGAAGGGAATAGCAGCATGGTTCTTGCACCCAGACCTGTCTGGGCGTAACTGCTTGTGGCTCTGGGGACAGCACAGCTTCCTGTGAGTGCCAGTGGCACCCAGGGCTGAGCATGTTGCAGGGTCATGGGATGTGTACCCGGTCCGGTATGAGAGTGCAGTTCCCTTCCGTGTTTTGTATATGTCTAGGGTGATTACATATTCCTGTGCACCCTTCCCTTGTTTTCAGTTTGTTTGGATTTGAAAGCTTGCATTGTGTGGCTGTTTTAGGGTCTCAGGTATTGGAAAGGACCTTGACATGGTACCTGAGCTTGTCCCATTTGGCCAGATGCGGTTATTAACCTTTCCATTTTTGCTTTTAAATCTTAGCTGAGAGCTTGTAAGTGAGTGCTGGGTTTTCTCTGTGTGTTGTATTAATTTGTTTTGTAATTTTCCCTATGGTTCTTGCACCCAGACCTGTCTGGGGTTAACTGCTTGTGGCTCTGGGGACAGCACAGCTTCCTGTGAGTGCCAGTGGCACCGAGGGCTGAGCATGTTGCAGGGTCATGGGATGTGTACCCGGTCCAGTATGAGAGTGCAGTTCCCTTCCGTGTTTTGTATATGTCTAGGGTGATTACATATTCCTGTGCACCCTTCCCTTGTTTTCAGTTTGTTTGGATTTGAAAGCTTGCATTGTGTGGCTGTTTTAGGGTCTCAGGTATTGGAAAGGACCTTGACGTGGTACCTGAGCTTGTCCCATTTGGCCAGATGCGGTTATTAACCTTTCCATTTTTGCTTTTAAATCTTAGCTGAGAGCTTGTAAGTGAGTGTTGGGTTTTCTCTGTGTGTTGTATTAATTTGTTTTGTAATTTTCCCTATGGTTCTTGCAGCCAGACCTGTCTAGGGTTAACTGCTTGTGGCTCTGGGGACAGCACAGCTTCCTGTGAGTGCCAGTGGCACCCAGGGCTGAGCATGTTGCAGGGTCATGGGATGTGTACCCGGTCCGGTATGAGAGTGCAGTTCCCTTCCGTGTTTTGTATATGTCTAGGGTGATTACATATTCCTGTGCAACCTTCCCTTGCTTTCAGTTTGTTTGGTTTTGAAAGCTTGCATTGTGTGGCTGTTTTAGGGTCTCAGGTATTGGAAAGGACCTTGACGTGGTACCTGAGTTTGTCCCATTTGGCCAGATGCGGTTATTAACCTTTCCATTTTTGCTTTTAAATCTTAGCTGAGAGCTTGTAAGTGAGTGCTGGGTTTTCTCTGTGTGTTGTATTAATTTGTTTTGTAATTTTCCCTATGGTTCTTGCAGCCAGACCTGTCTAGGGTTAACTGCTTGTGGCTCTGGGGACAGCACAGCTTCCTGTGAGTGCCAGTGGCACCGAGGGCTGAGCATGTTGCAGGGTCATGGGATGTGTACCCGGTCCGGTATGAGAGTGCAGTTCCCTTCCGTGTTTTGTATATGTCTAGGGTGATTACATATTCCTGTGCACCCTTCCCTTGTTTTCAGTTTGTTTGGATAAAAAAGCTTGCATTGTGTGGCTGTTTTAGGGTCTCAGGTATTGGAAAGGACCTTGACGTGGTACCTGAGCTTGTCCCATTTGGCCAGATGCGGTTATTAACCTTTCCATTTTTGCTTTTAAATCTTAGCTGAGAGCTTGTAAGTGAGTGCTGAGTTTTCTCTGTGTGTTGTATTAATTTGTTTTGTAATTTTCCCTATGGTTCTTGCACCCAGACCTGTCTGGGGTTAACTGCTTGTGGCTCTGGGGACAGCACAGCTTCCTGTGAGTGCCAGTGGCACCCAGGGCTGAGCATGTTGCAGGGTCATGGGATGTGTACCCTGTCCGGTATGAGAGTGCATTTCCCTTCCATGTTTTGTATATGTCTAGGATGATTACATATTCCTGTGCACCCTTCCCTTGTTTTCAGTTTGTTTGGATTTGAAAGCTTGCATTGTGTGGCTGTTTTAGGGTCTCAGGAATTGGAAAGGACCTTGACGTGGTACATGAGCTTGTCCCATTTGGCCAGATGCGGTTATTAACCTTTCCATTTTTGCTTTTAAATCTTAGCTGAGAGCTTGTAAGTGAGTGCTGGGTTTTCTCTGTGTGTTGTATTAATTTGTTTTGTAATTTTCCCTATGGTTCTTGCACCCAGACCTGTCTGGGGTTAACTGCTTGTGGCTCTGGGGACAGCACAGCTTCCTGTGAGTGCCAGTGGCACCGAGGGCTGAGCATGTTGCAGGGTCATGGGATGTGTACCCGGTCCGGTATGAGAGTGCAGTTCCCTTCCGTGTTTTGTATATGTCTAGGGTGATTACATATTCCTGTGCACCCTTCCCTTGTTTTCAGTTTGTTTGGATTTGAAAGCTTGCATTGTGTGGCTGTTTTAGGGTCTCAGGTATTGGAAAGGACCTTGACGTGGTACCTGAGCTTGTCCCATTTGGCCAGATGCGGTTATTAACCTTTCCATTTTTGCTTTTAAATCTTAGCTGAGAGCTTGTAAGTGAGTGCTGGGTTTTCTCTGTGTGTTGTATTAATTTGTTTTGTAATTTTCCCTATGGTTCTTGCACCCAGACCTGTCTGGGGTTAACTGCTTGTGGCTCTGGGAACAGCACAGCTTCCTGTGAGTGCCAGTGGCACCCAGGGCTGAGCATGTTGCAGGGTCATAGGATGTGTACCCGGTCCGGTATGAGAGTGCAGTTCCATTCCGTGTCTTGTATATGTCTAGGGTGATTACATATTCCTGTGCACCCTTCCCTTGTTTTCAATTTGTTTGGTTTTGAAAGCTTGCATTGTGTGGCAGTTTTAGGGTCTCAGGTATTGGAAAGGACCTTGACGTGGTACCTGACCTTGTCCCATTTGGCCAGATGCGGTTATTAACCTTTCCATTTTTGCTTTTAAATCTTAGCTGAGAGCTTGTAAGTGAGTGCTGGGTTTTCTCTGTGTGTTGTATTAATTTGTTTTGTAATTTTCCCTATGGCTCTTGCACCCAGACCTGTCTGGGGTTAACTGCTTGTGGCTCTGGGGACAGCACAGCTTCCTGTGAGTGCCAGTGGCACCCAGGGCTGAGCATGTTGCAGGGTCATGGGATGTGTACCCGGTCCGGTATGATAGTGCAGTTCCCTTTCGTGTTTTGTATATGTCTAGGGTGATTACATATTCCTGTGCACCCTTCCCTTGTTTTCAGTTTGTTTGGATTTGAAAGCTTGCATTGTGTGGCTGTTTTAGGGTCTCAGGTATTGGAAAGGACCTTGACGTGGTACCTGAGCTTGTCCCATTTGGCCAGATGCGGTTATTAACCTTTTCATTTTTGCTTTTAAATCTTAGCTGAGAGCTTGTAAGTGAGTGATGGGTTTTCTGTGTGTTGTATTAATTTGTTTTGTAATTTTCCCTATGGTTCTTGCACCCAGACCTGTCTAGGGATAACTGCTTGTGGCTCTGGGGACAGCACAGCTTCCTGTGAGTGCCAGTGGCACCCAGGGCTGAGCATGTTGCAGGGTCATTGGATGTGTACCCGGTCCGGTATGAGAGTGCAGTTCCCTTCCGTGTTTTGTATATGTCTAGGGTGATTACATATTCCTGTGCACCCTTCCCTTGCTTCGTAACCCTACGAACTAGATACGTTTATACTGTTAGGTAAGGTCAGGCAGACTTGCTGGGCCTATGGCTCTTATCTGCCATCAATATCTATGTTTCTATGTTTCTATGTTTCTTCCCTTGTTTTCAGTTTGTTTGGATTTGAAAGCTTGCATTGTGTGGCTGTTTTAGGGTCTCAGGTATTGGAAAGGACCTTGACGTGGTACCTGAGCTTGTCCCATTTGGCCAAATGCGGTTATTAACCTTTCCATTTTTGCTTTTAAATCTTAGCTGAGAGCTTGTAAGTGAGTGCTGGGTTTTCTCTGTGTGTTGTATTAATTTGTTTTGTAATTTTCCCTATGGCTCTTGCACCCAGACCTGTCTGGGGTTAACTGCTTGTGGCTCTGGGGACAGCACAGCTTCCTGTGAGTGCCAGTGGCACCCAGGGCTGAGCATGTTGCAGGGTCATGGGATGTGTACCCGGTCCGGTATGATAGTGCAGTTCCCTTTCGTGTTTTGTATATGTCTAGGGTGATTACATATTCCTGTGCACCCTTCCCTTGTTTTCAGTTTGTTTGGATTTGAAAGCTTGCATTGTGTGGCTGTTTTAGGGTCTCAGGTATTGGAAAGGACCTTGACGTGGTACCTGAGCTTGTCCCATTTGGCCAGATGCGGTTATTAACCTTTTCATTTTTGCTTTTAAATCTTAGCTGAGAGCTTGTAAGTGAGTGATGGGTTTTCTGTGTGTTGTATTAATTTGTTTTGTAATTTTCCCTATGGTTCTTGCACCCAGACCTGTCTAGGGATAACTGCCTGTGGCTCTGGGGACAGCACAGCTTCCTGTGAGTGCCAGTGGCACCCAGGGCTGAGCATGTTGCAGGGTCATTGGATGTGTACCCGGTCCGGTATGAGAGTGCAGTTCCCTTCCGTGTTTTGTATATGTCTAGGGTGATTACATATTCCTGTGCACCCTTCCCTTGCTTCGTAACCCTACGAACTAGATAAGTTTATACTGTTAGGTAAGGTCAGGCAGACTTGCTGGGCCTATGGCTCTTATCTGCCGTCAATATCTATGTTTCTATGTTTCTATGTTTCTTCCCTTGTTTTCAGTTTGTTTGGATTTGAAAGCTTGCATTGTGTGGCTGTTTTAGGGTCTCAGGTATTGGAAAGGACCTTGACGTGGTACCTGAGCTTGTCCCATTTGGCCAAATGCGGTTATTAACCTTTCCATTTTTGCTTTTAAATCTTAGCTGAGAGCTTGTAAGTGAGTGCTGGGTTTTCTCTGTGTGTTGTATTAATTTGTTTTGTAATTTTCCCTATGGTTCTTGCACCCAGACCTGTCTAGGGGTTACCTGCTTGTGGCTCTGGGGACAGCACAGATTCCTGTGAGTGCCAGTGGCACCCAGGGCTGAGCATGTTGCAGGGTCATGGGATGTGTACCCGGTCCGGTATGAGAGTGCAGTTCCCTTCCGTGTTTTGTATATGTCTAGGGTGATTACATATTCCTGTGCACCCTTCCCTTGTTTTCAGTTTGTTTGGATTTGAAAGCTTGCATTGTGTGGCTGTTTTAGGGTCTCAGGTATTGGAAAGGACCTTGACGTGGTACCTGAGCTTGTCCCATTTGGCCAGATGCGGTTATTAACCTTTCCATTTTTGCTTTTAAATCTTAGCTGAGAGCTTGTAAGTGAGTGCTGGGTTTTCTCTGTGTGTTGTATTAATTTGTTTTGTAATTTTCCCTATGGTTCTTGCACCCAGACCTGTCTGGGGTTAACTGCTTGTGGCTCTGGGGACAGCACAGCTTCCTGTGAGTGCCAGTGGCACCCAGGGCTGAGCATGTTGCAGGGTCATGGATGTGTACCCGGTCCGGTATGAGAGTGCAGTTCCCTTCCGTGTTTTGTATATGTCTAGGGTGATTACATATTCCTGTGCACCCTTCCCTTGTTTTCAGTTTGTTTGGATTTGAAAGCTTGCATTGTGTGGCTGTTTTAGGGTCTCAGGTATTGGAAAGGACCTTGACGTGGTACCTGAGCTTGTCCCATTTGGCCAGATGCGGTTATTAACCTTTCCATTTTTGCTTTTAAATCTTAGCTGAGAGCTTGTAAGTGAATGCTGGGTTTTCTCTGTGTGTTGTATTAATTTGTTTTGTAATTTTCCCTATGGTTCTTGCACCCAGACCTGTCTGGGGTTAACTGCTTGTGGCTCTGGGAACAGCACAGCTTCCTGTGAGTGCCAGTGGCACAGAGGGCTGAGCATGTTGCAGGGTCATAGGATGTGTACCCGGTCCGGTATGAGAGTGCAGTTCCATTCCGTGTCTTGTATATGTCTAGGGTGATTACATATTCCTGTGCACCTTTCCCTTGTTTTCAGTTTGTTTAGATTTGAAAGCTTGCATTGTGTGGCTGTTTTAGGGTCTCAAGTATTGGAAAGGACCATGACGTGGTACCTGAGCTTGTCCCATTTAGCCAGATGCGGTTATTAATCTTTCCATTTTTGCTTTTAAATCTTAGCTGAGAGCTTGTAAGTGAGTGCTGGGTTTTCTCTGTGTGTTGTATTAATTTGTTTTGTAATTTTCCCTATGGTTCTTACACCCAGACCTGTCTGGGGTTAACTGCTTGTGGCTCTGGGGACAGCACAGCTTCCTGTGAGTGCCAGTGGCACCCAGGGCTGAGCATGTTGCAGGGTCATGGGATGTGTACCCGGTCCGGTATGAGAGTGCAGTTCCCTTCCGTGTTTTGTATATGTCTAGGGTGATTACATATTCCTGTGCACCCTTCCCTTGTTTTCAATTTGTTTGGTTTTGAAAGCTTGCATTGTGTGGCTGTTTTAGGGTCTCAGGTATTGGAAAGGACCTTGACGTGGTACCTGACCTTGTCCCATTTGGCCAGATGCGGTTATTAACCTTTCCATTTTTGCTTTTAAATCTTAGCTGAGAGCTTGTAAGTGAGTGCTGGGTTTTCTCTGTGTGTTGTATTAATTTGTTTTGTAATTTTCCCTATGGCTCTTGCACCCAGACCTGTCTAGGGATAACTGCCTGTGGCTCTGGGGACAGCACAGCTTCCTGTGAGTGCCAGTGGCACCCAGGGCTGAGCATGTTGCAGGGTCATTGGATGTGTACCCGGTCCGGTATGAGAGTGCAGTTCCCTTCCGTGTTTTGTATATGTCTAGGGTGATTACATATTCCTGTGCACCCTTCCCTTGCTTCGTAACCCTACGAACTAGATAAGTTTATACTGTTAGGTAAGGTCGGGCAGACTTGCTGGGCCTATGGCTCTTATCTGCCGTCAATATCTATGTTTCTATGTTTCTATGTTTCTTCCCTTGTTTTCAGTTTGTTTGGATTTGAAAGCTTGCATTGTGTGGCTGTTTTAGGGTCTCAGGTATTGGAAAGGACCTTGACGTGGTACCTGAGCTTGTCCCATTTGGCCAAATGCGGTTATTAACCTTTCCATTTTTGCTTTTAAATCTTAGCTGAGAGCTTGTAAGTGAGTGCTGGGTTTTCTCTGTGTGTTGTATTAATTTGTTTTGTAATTTTCCCTATGGTTCTTGCACCCAGACCTGTCTGGGGTTACCTGCTTGTGGCTCTGGGGACAGCACAGATTCCTGTGAGTGCCAGTGGCACCCAGGGCTGAGCATGTTGCAGGGTCATGGGATGTGTACCCGGTCCGGTATGAGAGTGCAGTTCCCTTCCGTGTTTTGTATATGTCTAGGGTGATTACATATTCCTGTGCACCCTTCCCTTGTTTTCAGTTTGTTTGGATTTGAAAGCTTGCATTGTGTGGCTGTTTTAGGGTCTCAGGTATTGGAAAGGACCTTGACGTGGTACCTGAGCTTGTCCCATTTGGCCAGATGCGGTTATTAACCTTTCCATTTTTGCTTTTAAATCTTAGCTGAGAGCTTGTAAGTGAGTGCTGGGTTTTCTCTGTGTGTTGTATTAATTTGTTTTGTAATTTTCCCTATGGTTCTTGCACCCAGACCTGTCTGGGGTTAACTGCTTGTGGCTCTGGGGACAGCACAGCTTCCTGTGAGTGCCAGTGGCACCCAGGGCTGAGCATGTTGCAGGGTCATGGGATGTGTACCCGGTCCGGTATGAGAGTGCAGTTCCCTTCCATGTTTTGTATATGTCTAGGGTGATTACATATTCCTGTGCACCCTTCCCTTGTTTTCAGTTTGTTTGGATTTGAAAGCTTGCATTGTGTGGCTGTTTTAGGGTCTCAGGTATTGGAAAGGACCTTGACGTGGTACCTGAGCTTGTCCCATTTGGCCAGATGCGGTTATTAACCTTTCCATTTTTGCTTTTAAATCTTAGCTGAGAGCTTGTAAGTGAGTGCTGGGTTTTCTCTGTGTGTTATATATATATATATATATATATATATATATATATATATATATACATTGCAAACTTTTTTTTATTAAAGGGATACTAAACCCATTTTTTTTTCTTTCATGATTCAGATAAACCATGCAATTTACTCCTATTATTAATTTTTCTTCGTTCTCTTGCTAACTTTATTTGAAAAAGAAGGCATCTAAGCTATGGAGCCAGCCAATTTATGGTTGAGCACCCTATATAGCACTTGTTTATGGGTGGGTGCATTAAGCCACTAATCAGCAAGCACAACCCAGGTTGTGAACCACAAATGGGCCGGCTTCTAAACTTACATTCTTGCTTTTTAAATAAAGATAACAAGAGAATGAAGACATTTTGATAATAGGAGTAAATTAGAAAGTTGCTTAAAATTGCATGCTCTATCTGAATCATGAAAGATAAAATTTGTGTTCAGTGTCCCTTTAAGTAAAATTATTAAACAATGAGGTAATTTTATCTTTTTTTAACATTTGTATTTTTTTTCTTATGTTTTTAAACTTATGTTTTTGTATAATAAGTTTTTATACTTTGTGACAACATTACTTTCCATAATCAAAATTGTGAGAATTTTGTTTATCAACCTAAAACAATTTTCATTTTACCTTTTTTTTTAATATGAGAATTATTTTAAAGTTTAAATGGTGATGTTTCATATGCAGTTTGAGTTTAATGTATTTAATGTATATTTCAACAAAATCACAAATAAGTAACAAGACGCAAAATTACATCACAACAGAAAAACTTAAAGGGATAGGAAAGTCAAAATTAAACTTGCATGATTCGGATAGAACATGTCATTTTAAGACACTTTTAAATTCACTTCTATTTTCAAATGTGCTTTGTTCCCTTGGTATCCATTATTGAAAAAGAATACGCACATATCCTACACTAGTTGGAGCTAGCTGCTGATTGGTGCCTGACTGCCTGCACACAATTGTTTCTTGTGATTGGCTAACTAGATGTGTTCAGTTAGCTGCCAGTAGTGCAATGCTGCTACTTCAGCAAAGGATAACAAGAGAATGAAGCAAATTTGATATCAGAAGTCAATTGGAAAGTTGTTTAAAATTATATGTTCAATCCAAATCATGAAAGAAAATGTTGGGGTTTCTTGTCCCTTTAAATGCTTTAAAAAGTCATCACTACCCAAAGCAAAATGTGCTGACAAATAAAATGACAAATAAAGAGCCTATAGTTTATGATGAATGAGAACATCAGGAACTAGGTTTTGCGCATTAATGCCTTAAGAAAGAAAATGCTCACTTTACACAATAAATCACAAACCTGTGAGGCAAGAAATGAGTACTCTTCAGGACAAGTGTCACTGTCACCGCATGAAACAAAATCCTAAATTGCTAAATTTTCAAATGGTAAAAATCCAGAAGGACTGCTTTGAGAAGGCTAATAAAAAGCAATACCCGGAGGCAAACTGACACTAAAACAGTTTTCATTCAAAAATTATACAGAATTTCTGGAACTCAGGGAAATAGACTTTAAAGGGACATGAAACCCAAAATATTTATTTTATGAGTCAGAGAATACAATTTTAAACAACATTCTAATTTACTTTTATTATTTAATTTGCTTAATTCTTCAGATATCCTTTGTTGAAGAAATAGCAATGCACATGGGTGAGCCAATCACATGAGGCATCTATGTGCAGCCACCAATCATCAGCTACTGAGTCTATTTAGATAGGCTTTTCAACAAAGGATGTGAAGAGAATGAGGCACATTAGATAATAGATGTAAACTGGAAAGTTGTTTAAAATGGTATGCTCTTTCTAAATCATGAAAGACATAATTTGGGTTTCATGTCCCTTTAAGTTTTTAGTTTATAAACAATGGATGTTCCTATCCTGGAAATAAAATACTGTATGTATTTGCTTTGAAGGGACACAAAAGCGTAATCAGAAAATTTAGTAATTTTATTATTTCACTATTGCTTGTATATTAACTAATGTAAAGAAATTAAACACACAGGTAAAGTCAGCTCCAGTGCAGCAAAAAAAGCAAAAGTAAATAGAAACAAATTAGAAAGTGCTCTATTTGGACCATGAATGTTTCATTTAGACTTTTTATGTCACTATAAATATATTTTGCCATGCAACAATATTTCTCATTTCTCTCCGATCATAGGAAGGATAATAAAATGTT